>NC_027755.1:19223919-19262720 GCF_000695525.1 Brassica oleracea var. oleracea
TAGATTTTTTCTTATATGTTATATTTTGAATTTTTTAAAATGACTTTAAATTACAAAAATAGAAAACCTTATATGTTATATTTTTTTAAACGAATTTAAAATACAAAAATGAGGACACCTTATATGTTATATTTTTCTTATATGTTAGATTTTTTCTTATATGTTATATTTTGAATTTTTTAAAATGACTTTAAATTACAAAAATAGAAAACCTTATATGTTATATTTTTTTAAACGAATTTAAAATACAAAAATGAGGACACCTTATATGTTATATTTTTCTTATATGTTAGATTTTTTCTTATATGTTATATTTTGAATTTTTTAAAACGACTTTAAAATACAAAAATGTAAGTTTTCCTTCAGTATACGACTAAAAACATTAAAATGACATGTATAAATTCGATGGTTGATTTGAAAGCTTTCAAAACCATATGGAAGATAAAAGTCAAAATAATTCAACTGTGAAAACAATACTGTTCATTTTTTTAAAGAATGTGTTCGATAGAAAAAATAATGTTTTTATGTCATAATTTGCTTAATGTCCGATCCGATCAACCCATGATGTATTAATTATAGTTTTGTTCCATTATTTTTAATAAAAATTGATCTGATCCATCGGAAAGAAATTATATAATAACAACAAAAAATATTTTATATATATAAATAAAATGATCAAATATATAAAAAAAACTATCGATAATATATACAAATAAACTTACCATGCGCAGTCTTATCTTAGTTAACTTTGATTAGAGTGACGCCAGCTAAAGCGAGAAGATCCTCTGACCACGCGCAAGGACTACTTATGTGGACCCTCTTTTAAGTACTCTTAACTAAAACTTCAATGGCCCACAAACTCTTTTGTTTGCAATGATGCTCAAGATTCCTAGAATCTGTATTTGATCGCAGATCATAAGCATATCTTTGTTTTTCTTAATCTAAACTAAACACATAACTATCAGCTGTACCTGTAAATTAAAGGAAGTTGTATAGTTAAGAAATACTCCGTTCCTAAATATAAAATGTTTAGGTAGAAACACATATATTAAGAAAACTACTTTTGTCTAGAAAATATCATTAAAACTATAAATTAATGATATTCAACCAATTACAAAATAGACTATTAAAATATGATTGAGTACACAGTTTTTAATAAAGTAAAAATTATCTAGAAAAATGAAAACATCTTATAAATTGGAACATCAAAATTCTGTAAAATATCATACTTTTAGGAACATATGGAGTAAAATTCAGAAACCAAAATTAAGTGTAGACTTTATCAGCTAAGGCACAAGTCCAAGATAATACCAACAACAAGCCCATGTGTCTTAGGGGTTCATTTACAAGTGAGTGTAATATAAATAGGACTGTAATGTGATGAAGAAGTGTAACTTTGGCTGTTACAAAGCAGCTCTTTTCTATATGGAGTCAGTCTAAAACATTCTCATCTTGGTGACAAGTTAATCTTTTTTCATTCTATTATTTTTGCACTTGAAAAAAGCTCTTCATGAGTTGTCCATTTCTAGTTTATTCAGCTCATTTGAGAAAAAAATCTATCTTGTTATCAATCTGTTCATACACTTGTCAATGAAACACATCGCGTTGTATAACAATGATGTGTTGGTAATGAAAATCTCTGATCAGTTAGGAAAAGCTTCTCGTAAAGTACAACAAAACTAATTAGGATGCCAATCTATGAAATGGTTTACCGATCAACATTGTTCCTTTCTTGATCAAATGGACTTCCGAGAAGGAAAAATTTGTTTGCACTCGTCTTGATAAGTTATTCATCGATGGTTATGTTAGAACATTGTTTCAATTGTTCCTCAGTTGTTTGATGTGTCTTCTAGCCTGTTATAGGTAAAGGTTAAAGCTAATCCATAACACTTTTCGTTTTGACTCTTTATTTTTCTTGTGCTAACAAATTTTCACTGTATTCTTACGTTGAATAAATGTCTACTACTACTACTACATAAAATCAATCTCTTTGTGTTTCTGCTTCGAGTATTTCGGATCTCTATTGGCATTCCAACAACTACAGCTCAAAGCTTTTTGGTATTTGTATCCTTATGATTCCACGTATGTTATCAGTCTCCCAAGTCTCACTGCTGAAGTCGCGACCTAGGAAGGCAATTTACATTGACTTGTTCACAGTTAGGTAGAGTTATGAAACATTACGTCACGACAAATGACAAGGAGACGGTCTCTTTCCTATTTATTAAAAATCAAAAAACAAGATTATCTTTTCTTGGGACTAAAATGTAATTAATTATATTTTCTTATAACAGTGACTCAGTGAGCAGCCTTGTGATAGTATAGTACATCAATATTTGATTAGGTAAAGTAGATTTAGTCGGCAGTGTGTCTACTGGTGGACAAAACAACAATAATATGATAATCAAAACACGAAAGAAAAGTTTACAAAACTCGATGATTCATAAGCTTTCCGTGATTTAGTGGCAACACAACGATTTTCATGCTTTAATAACTATCATATGTATAGATACAATACGACTTTATAAATCACACACTACAGGAAAACAGCGGCATACTAAGGGAAAAAATCGTCGGTATGTCGTCGGAATAACGCTATTCCGACGACATACCGACGAAAAAAGTTCTCGGAAATAACTCCTCGGAAATTCATCTTTCCTCGGAAATCCCTCGGAAATTTCCGACAGAATTCCGAGGAAATGAATTTCCTCGGAATATTCTGAGGGATACACTTCCTCGTAATATTTCCAAAATTTAAAAAAAAAATTATAAATTTATTTTTTAAAATTGAAATTCAAAAATATAAAATTAAAATTGAAATAGAAAACATATTTAAAATACAAAAAAATAATAAAATATTTTTTATAAATAAAAAAATGTTTTATAAATACAAAATTAGTTTTAATAAATATAAATATTTTTATACAATGTATCGATCGATGGGTATATGTCCAAAAACGCATCGATCGATCACTAAGATGGACCAAAGCGTAACAATGTATCGATCGATGGGTATATGTCCAAAAACGCATCGATCGATCACTAAGATGGACCAAAGCGTAACAATGTATCGATCGATGGGTATATGTCCAAAAACGCATCGATCGATCACTAAGATGGACCAAAGCGTAACAATGTATCGATCGATGGGTATATGTCCAAAAACGCATCGATCGATCACTAAGATGGACCAAAGCGTAACAATGTGATCGATCGATGAGATTATCCCATCGATCGATCAAGGATATCAAGTGTTCCTCGGAATTTCCTCGGAATATTCCGAGGAAATTCTGAGGAACTAGTGTTTGGGGTTTCAAAATCTCGAATGTTTTTTTATAAACGGATCGATCGATGTATTTATGTCCAAAAACGCATCGATCGATCACTATGATGGACCAAAGCGTAACAATGTGATCGATCGATGAGATTATCCCATCGATCGATCAAGGATATCAAGTGTTCCTCGGAATTTCCTCGGAATATTCCGAGGAAATTCTGAGGAACACTTGATATCCTTGATCGATCGATGGGATAATCTCATCGATCGATCACATTGTTACGCTTTGGTCCATCATAGTGATCGATCGATGCGTTTTTGGACATATACCCATCGATCGATCACATTGTTACGCTTTGGTCCATCATAGTGATCGATCGATGCGTTTTTGGACATATACCCATCGATCGATCACATTGTTACGCTTTGGTCCATCATAGTGATCGATCGATGCGTTTTTGGACATATACCCATCGATCGATCACATTGTTACGCTTTGGTCCATCATAGTGATCGATCGATGCGTTTTTGGACATATACCCATCGATCGATCACATTGTTACGCTTTGGTCCATCTTAGTGATCGATCGATGCGTTTTTTGGACATATATCCATCGATCGATCCGTTTAAAAAAAAATTGACGTTTTGAAACCCCAAACACTAGTTCCTCGGAATTTCCTCAGAATATTCCGAGGAAATTCTGAGGAACACTTGATATCCTTGATCGATCGATGGGATAATCTCATCGATCGATCACATTGTTACGCTTTGGTCCATCTTAGTGATCGATCGATGCGTTTTTTGGACATATATCCATCGATCGATCCGTTAAAAAAAATTGACGTTTTGAAAGGGATATCAAGTGTTCCTCAGAATTTCCTCGGAATATTCCGAGGAAATTCTGAGGAACTAGTGTTTGGGGTTTCAAAATCTCGAATGTTTTTTTATAAACGGATCGATCGATGTATTTATGTCCAAAAACGCATCGATCGATCACTAGTTCGTCGGAATTTCCTCGGAATATTCCGAGGAAATTCTGAGGAACTAGTGTTTGGGGTTTCAAAATCTCGAATGTTTTTTTATAAACGGATCGATCGATGTATTTATGTCCAAAAACGCATCGATCGATCACTAGTTCGTCGGAATTTCCTCGGAATATTCCGAGGAAATTCCGAGGATTTCATTTTCCGTCGGAATGTCCGTCAGAATACCGATGTTTTCTTGTAGTGACATGATAAATCCTAAAACTGACTTGGATAGCAAAACAAAGTAGTATAAAAATCGCTAAAAATTCTTTTAGACTAGAAAAAAAAATCAATTCGAGGTTAAGTGATTGAAGCACCGAGACTTGTATTTGTATGTTTCCACATTTATTTTATTCACCAAATACTCACTTTTTGAATATGCGAAACACTGATCCTCATTATGGTAAGCAAATTTGTAACACTAATACCCCTGTGGAATAATAACATTCGAATTTTATATCAAGAAATTAAAATATTGAAGGTTTACGCGTTTATCAATGATATAATGCATGCTCATTTTTTCTTCGTCGGAGCAGCATGAAAACACAACTAAGGTGACGATTGTTTCTTTTAGTTTTTGGTTTTAGTTTTACTTTTTGGTTTTTAGATTTTGGTATTAGATTTTGGTTTTTGGTTTTTAATTTTCAGCTTTTGATTTTGGTTTTAGTTTTTGGTTTTTAGATTTTAGTTTAAATTTTGGTTTTTTGTTTTTAATTTTCAGCTTTTGATTTTGGTTTTTGGTTTTTAATTTTTAGATTTTGGTTTTGTTGTATTCTTTTTTTTTCATAAAATAAGCAATACATTTTTTAAAATAATAGAAAATAGTAGTAAAATATTTTAAAATTACCATTAAAATTTATCAAAACATAGTGGTTGTTATTTAAAATAAAAATATTACCATGTTTTAAATTATTTTATTTTGAAGTATTATACTTAAATATAATTAATAAACTATCTATAAATTACATAAAATATTTTTTGTTTTTTAAGAACTTGAACGGCTATTTTTTTCAAATTAATAAAAATATTGTATTAATAAAATATTTTAAATTTTATAATTTTTAGTTGTTGTTTAGTGTGTATAATAATTATTAAAATTATTCAATAATTTTATTTATAGATATTAATAACTAATTGGCTACAACTAATACTAAAATTATATATATTTATTTACATATATGAAGCACATAAATTATTTTACACTAATGTTAAATGATAAAAAAAATGTATGAGAATTTTATTGTTATGAAAATATTATTTATTTAATTGTTAATTAATTAAAATATAGTATTTTATACAAAATAAACAAAATTTGTTTTTATATTGAAAACCCACAAAGTTTGGTTTTTGGATTTTCTTCACAAATTAGTTGAAATTTTGAAAAACTAGTTTCTTTAAATTTTAGGGAATCTATTTGTTAAAAAATTGATTGGCAAGTGAAATGGTTTTTGCAAAAACTAAAACTAAAAACTAAAACTTGATTGGATAAAAAATAGTTTTTACAAAAGTAAAAACTAAAACAAAAACCACAAACAATCAACCTCTAAAACTCGATACTTCTTCTGTTTCAAAATATTTGTTGGTTTATACATATGTTAAAGAAAGTTATTAAATTTTAATTAGAAATGTACTTTCTTAGTGATTAACTGTTTTACAACTTTTAACTAATAAAAATTTAATAATCACAGTTAATTATTCAAAAAATTGCATCTTACACATATACTTAAATAATGCATTGAAAATATAAAAAGTGTACTTTTGTAAAATAATATTTTTCTAAAACACAATTTTTTTGAAACAGAAAAAGTATAAAAATGGAAAATCATTAAAAATAAAAATAAAGTTTTATTTAGGTTAACATGGGTTCGACTCGAGAGTAGTTCATATATCGACGTCTAACATTATTTTTTTGGCAAAGATAAGAGTTCTTCTTATATTATTATTTCTTGTTGCAGAATCGAGCTAAAAATATCATAATCAATCCACAGATTACTAAAATAAAGAAAAAATCGAAGACAAACAAGAAAAATACTAAAATTTAGGGCTACCAGTAACAGCATAGGATTTGCTACAAGGGTAGAGATCAGAGACTTTCTTCGTCTTTGTATTCACAGATCCTTCCTCTGCTTCTCCCTCTTCATCTATCCTCGCCATCCCTACGCTTGAGCTCTTCGGCAAGCCTCCTTGCTTCAGCTTCTCTTGTATCAACATGTCGATCTCATTCTTGTGCCCTAAACTTCTAACCGACGCAGCTCTCACTAGCTCGCTGTAATCATCGTCAATCCCGAGGTCCGTGGTTCTCCGGGAAGATGCGGAGGAGGAGAAGGCAGCAGAGGAGGAGCTCCGGCTTCTTGAGAAAGGATCAGAGACCGAAGCGGAGGAGTAATAATGAGTCCTAGCTACGCAACCGGTGATGCTTCTCACGTAGAACTTGTTTAAGGCTCTAAAAGGTGTTGAGAGTATTCTCAATACCTTGTTCTTGTTTTGTCGTCCACCGTTACTCATGCTCTTTTTCTTTTTGAGAAATGGTTTTTCTTTTTGGATTGAAAGATGTGTTTGGTTTTTGGATTATGATGTGGTTTTAAGGGTTTAAAAAATTATTTTCCTAAGTACTTAAATTAAAACTGAATGTTTAAGAAGAAATAATTGAGTTGAGAGAATCAAACGTGGCTTAAACTATTCAAAACAGTTGATTCCCAAAAATAATTGTGGAAAGAGTGTTTGGAGAGAAGCAGTTACAAGTCCCCATTGATTACATTCTTAATCATTAACATTACATAAGTATATTTTGTTTGATCCTAGTTTGTAAGTTTTCATTTTCTCACTAAATATAGTCTGAATATGAGTTATAGTATACTACGCGGATACATTCTGAAATTACATTAACTTGCTGTTGTTTTACTTAAGAGAGGGCTAAAAACTTACCTGAACGTTTAATATCCAACTTCAAAACGCTTCGGATTTCTCCTACTACCGGATAGTTAGTTAACTACTTTCATAGATAGACATGTTAAAATTATACTAAAACGTGGCGCGGATACAAAACACGGGAAGCGTGGCAACTAAACATTGATGAGTTTAGACTTTGGACTTTGGACTTTTTTGCAGGTATGGGCACACCTATTAGAAAAATGCTCTCTTATTATTTGAAAATTAGATAAGACCAGACATGTGGAGTCATGTCATCCAAATGCTTCTAGAAACAGCTTCTATATTATAACATATCCCTGCATCTCCCTCTTTAATTCAAAGATTCAAGTAGATAACAAGATTTTTTTTTTTTGACTAAAAAATATCAAAGTTTACCAACTCCGCTACTGAAGCTTTTTTGAGATAACAAGATTTCGATAAAAGATTTCAATTTGACAACTTGTAAGACTGTCGCATGATTTGAACTACAGTAATTTAATTTATTCTTCAGTAAGTGAGCCATATTTAAAAAAAAACTAAAGGATTTTCTGTTCTTTTGTTGTTGTGTATATTTATAATGGTGTCAAGGAGACGAATTCTAAAAAAAAAAATCGATCCCGTATATGGTTTGATGTAAACGTTAACATTTTATAAAATGGGGTATCACATACTTCAATTAGAAAAATAGTAGTATACGATTCATCACATGTCCTTGAAATATTTGTAACTTATTTTATCAGATACTCGACTACAACGGTACTTTTTTTTAATTTCCACGAAGCACATTCACAAGTTTTTAATATTATAGAAATAGATATGCTATTAAGAGTTTGTTCAAAAAAAAAAAAAAAAGATATGCTATTAAGAGTATATCAAACACCTCAAATTCATTATCCAATCAAATCGTTGATTTTGTTGTTCGAATAAAAAGAAATAAACTTGAGCGCGACGAGACCACCGACTTATAAATTGATGAAAATTAAAATAAAAAATTTACTATTCTTGTGTAACCACCAGGAAAGGTCGTTAAGTGTGTAGAAAACTCATTATCCAATCAAACCGAACCGGAAATAGATAAATCTTTTTTGAAAAAAAATCATTATCCAACTTGTCATCGAGCTTCTTCTCTCTTCCTCGCACCTCTGTTTCTCCTCCACACGCCATATTGATTTTTCATACAGACCCCTTCTTTATCCATCTCCTCTATTCTCGTTTAGTTCAATAACAGATTCTGAACCGTTTCTATCCATTTTCGGATCATAATCTCCCAAAAAAACCCTAATTTTCGCAATTTTGGGTCTTTTGCAATTTGATTTTGTGAGATTCGATTTCGATTTCGATTCAATCCAATTGAATGGAGCTTCTTCGATTTGGGGAAAAGGGTTTCTTCAATTCACCTCACCGGAGAAAAAAATGGCTCCTTTTGATAGCGATCTCCGGCGTCGTCTCCGGCTACGGAGCTTACAAGGTCTACCATCTACCCTCCGTCGCCAGAAAGAGGCACCGCCTCGCGAAGATCCTCGGAGCTTTCCTCTCAGTCGCCGAGCTAATCTCCGAATCAGCCGAGACCATGACCATCGTGTCGCGAGACATGAAGGAGTTTCTCACCTCCGACTCCGACGAGATCCCGAACAGCTTCAAACAGATCGCGAAGATCGCGAATTCGAAAGAGTTTGCGGATTCGCTCTCGAGGGTCTCTCAGGCCGTGACCATAGGTGTCTCTCGTGGTTACAAGTCCGAGTCTTGTAGTAACGTTGTTGATTCTGAGCCGAGTGTTGTTGATAGAGTGGTTGATAAGGCTTTCTCGAAAGCTGGAACTGGTTTCTTCTCTGTTGTTGTCGGTAGCTTCGCGAAGAATCTTGTCCTTGGGTTTCGCTCCAATGAGGGCGTGACACGTGGCGATGATGACACGGTAACGCCTCGGTGGTTGAGTTTGCTTTGTGATGAGAGGAGTAGAGAGGTTTTAGCTGAGTGTATTGAGAGGTTCACAAGTACTGCGGTGGGTGTGTATTTGGATAAGACGATGGATATCAACGCGTTTGATCAGATCTTTGAAGGGATGACGAATCCTAAGCATCAGGATAGTGTTAAAGACGTTCTTGTCTCGGTTTGCAACGGTGCGATTGAGACTGTTGTTAGGACGTCTCATGAAGTATTTACTACGTCGAAGTCTAGTGCCGTGGTAGAAGAAGAGAGTAACGGTGGTTGGACCGATGCTATCTCGAATACATTGGCGGTTCCAAGCAACAGAAAGTTTATGTTTGATGTAACGGGGAGAGTGACATTGGAAACGACGAAGTCTATTATCGGATTCTTGATGTTGAAGACGCTTCAAGGGTTTAGAAGAAGCTTTGATGTGGTTCAGGGAGAGGTTACGGAGAGAGGACGGCAAGTGGTTGGGTATGTTGGAGCTAAAGCTTCTGTTATTGTCACGGTGTGGCTCGCTTTGTACTTGCACATCATAAACCGATGTGTAAGGAACTCTCCCATTGGTGTAAGCCAGCACTTTTAGAGCATTACTTCAGATGATGACGAAGGGATTGATTTGTTTGGATGGATATATAAAAGCTATTGGTTAGGTACACGAGATTCATTCAGCTTCCTTCTTACTATATTTTTCATGGTTGGAGCTGAAAACAATTTATATAATGTGTGTATGTATGTGCACAAACTTATTCTTATTGATGGATTATATATAAACTGAGAGGGTTCTTGGTACATTGAAGTTTGAAATATAGTCTTCAATCTCTACGACTGATTCGTCGTAATCTCTTTACACTTCTTTGGACAAGTTGGCCTTTTGATGTAAGATTCCTAGTTGCCTAAGGGTGTTTATACTTTGTTGTGCTAGTGGTTTTCACTCATTACACAGGAAACATAATAATCTTGCATCACAATTTCATGATAAACTACATATATACTAAACAATGAACAAACTTATTACCTCATAATGTATTTATCACTTCATGTCACGTAGCAGTCAAGAAACGAAAGTAAAAGAACACCAAGCCAGAAACGGTCGTTGACTTATCATCTAGGCTCTGAAACGTGGGCGTAGACATAGCCACAGCAGTTGTGAACGCATACAGTCTAAATTATATAAAGTCTGAACCTGCCGTTTTAATACATTGTCATATTCTCACTCGCATACCTTCTCCCAATCATCTACCACCTCTTCCCCAGAGCCTTCCACCAGCTTTTTACCGGTAGCTTCTGAGCTGCTGCTCTCTCCTGACTGAACCAATGGCTCCAAAGCGGAAGTTTTGGGCTTCTCTGGCTCCAATACACTCCAACGGTTAGCTGAGGTGACGATTGGAGCGTTGCTCGTTGCTGATCGCCACGCAGAAGCTTGAGTATCTGTAGATGATCCTCCAATGGGGGAATCATCAGCTCCCCATGAGTCATCACTCTCCTGAATCACTGCTTTCTTCCATGGATTTGCTTTCTGCACATCCCACGATGAGCTACTGGGTAGTTTTCCCCATGCATTATTACCGAGTGACTGAGATTGGGCGGCGTTCTGGACAACCACGGCTCCATTGTATACAGAACCGTGGTCCAGCCTCCTCATGGCAGTGGCGGCTCGAGCAGGGTCGTGGAACACGGCCAAAGCGTTCTTATCATTCAGCCAAACAAGCTCACACTCACCCCCAAATCTCAGTACCACCGCGCTGACATTCGCCTCCCTCGGGAGATCCAATAAAGAAACCACAAGCCTAGGATCCATATCCACCAGCGGATCAAAGGACGGTGGGTGAGGCCAGCCTACTGAGATAGCACCACCCCTAGCTCCAATGATCCGTGTTGGAGGTTTCGACTTTTGTGTAACGTGAACAACTATAAACTTTTTTGGCTCCCACCCTCCGTTGCTAACCGCAAGTTTCCACCTCTCAGCTAGAAGCCGAACCGTGTCTAGTTTATCCTTTTGCATTGGGCAGAAGACATGGACCTTGAGGGCACTTGTGCTTCCTCTGGCTTTCCCAAGTACCAGGAACTTGAAGCGCTCTTCAACAGCCAGTACCCACTTCGGATCACGCCTATAGATGTCTGAAATTATCTCTGTCATAGCAGAGTTCTCGCTGAAATGTAATGAGTCAAGATTTGGAGTTGTGATGTCAAACGCATCCTGAAGAACCCTCTTACGCTCCTGCTTAGCACACTCATCATCACACGAAAGCTTTCTCTGCCCGAGAGGGATTCGGTTATCGCTCGACTCAACAGGCTGAAGTGGCGTCGGAAGCTTATTCAAAACAGAGGTTTCATTGACAGAACCAACACGAAGATTGCCGGCGCTTTCTCCTCCAGCATCACAAGGGACTGTGGCAGTTAAGCGACCACAAGAACATGTAATTGTAACTGGAAACTCACATCTCGAGTCAGGGCAAGGCAAAGAAGGATGGCATAGTGTTGCACAAACGTGCCTGCAATCTCTTCTAGGAGCACCACACGTCTGTCCACATGTAACACGCGAAACTGCTTCAGATTCATTGTAACCGTCACAAGGCTCTGGGTGACAGGTTCTGGCACAAGCATGCAAGCCACAACGTCTCGTCTTGCCACAGATCTTGTTACATCTAATGTCTTTCAACCCACAAGGTATGTTTCTGAGAACCACGTGACCACCAACACATTTCTTTTCCACGGGGGCAGAACAAGGAGGGCAATCTCCAAAATGGCATCCATGCGTAGCAGAATGGCCACAAGGCTGAGGAATCGAGCATGGAAGCTGGCAGCTCGGAACAGGTGTCCCACAAGGTAGTGGTGGAGGAATCGAAGTTCTTCCACAAGCACATGTAAGATCAGTGAATATCATTTCGAGGCAAGGAGGACAATGGCCACTGTGACATGACGATTCACAAGAATGCTGTCCGCACCTTAGGTTCTTCCCACATGGTAACTGACAGGCGTGTGGGTCCCAATCACCAGATAGATCATTTTTCTTCGCGTTCAAGAGAGGGCAGCAACGCTCGCTACATCTATGCCTCCCACAGTTTTTCTTACGCCCGCATGACTTAGCGCACACAAACTTCTCCGTCTCCGAAGAGGTTGTGAAGTAGCATTCCACGGTCCTGAATGATGACCCACACCGGCATTTCTGGTTGACTTTGACTAAACAAGGAGGGCAATCACCCGAATGGCAAACTTCGTTGCAAGTATGTAACCCACACGGAAGAACCTTCCTGCACGTGTTTGAACAAGAAGGAATCGGGTCCAAGCAACTACTCCTGCTCTGCTCTTCTAGACGCGTTTTTCCACAATAGCACGTCTTAACTCTACTGGGCAGTAACTCACAGTCCCCGCAAGGTCCAGGATGACAAACCTCGGAGCAGAAATGATTACCACATCCAAGAGGCTTCCCACAGTTAAAATTGCATGAATACACACCATCGTCTGCTTTCAACTCTCCCTTCACGTTCATCTCTCCGCAAATAACAGTCTCCGCTTTTTTCTTGCAGAAACAAGTGGCATTTACTGGTACCTGACAAGGATCACAAGGGCCAACATGACAAGTCCTTTCACACCGATGACGCCCACAGTCGAGAAGCTTCTCGCAACGCTGCCCACAAACAAGAACAGATCTCCGCTCAGAGCATCGAGTATGAATCATCTTTTTGCCACAAGGACAACTCCGAGGTGGAGCAAACGCTTTACAGGGAGGACATGGACCAGGGTGACACTGCAGGACACAGACATGAGGACAAAGATCATCTCTATCCATCTCAGCTACCGCAGAAACCTCTCTCTCCAGCGGCTTCCCACATGGCTCCCCGCATGAGTGAGGAGTCAGATACGGATCAGATGGAGGATCTTTTCTCTTCCCACAAAAGCACCGATAACATATCTCTCTTGACGACGTCAGCTGCACAGATTGACAACCAGGACACCTCCAATTATCACCTTGATTCTTCTCAGCCAACAGATCAACAGAAGTCGGTGCTCGAGCCCATTTCTTGATACAATGCATGTGGAAGATGGAGTAACAGCTTGAGCAAGACCATATATTCGCTGACCGCCCAACCATGTCATAACAAATCATACACTCAATAGAGCTCTTCACCAGCTTATCTTGTAACTCTTGAACAAGCTGAGGCAAGCTCGCGTCTGTCAACACAGTGTTCTCCTCCTCCTTAACCACCATTTTCCCCTGATTCACAGGCCGAGTCCTAGACGCAACTCTTTGGGGCAAAATTCCCGGAGCATTGTTTCTTCTTTGTCGATTAGGTTGAGGAGGTGGACCAGCAAAATTACTCCTTTGGTGCTGGTTATAGGAGGGACGACCAGAACCGTTGCGCTGCCGAAGAGGACGTGAAGCAGCAGCAGCAGCAGGGTCTGTATTAGCAGGAGGAGGTAAAGAAGGCTCATTCACAACCGCTGCACCTCTAGGAACCCATGTTTGCTGAGGATTGGAACGAGGCCTGTCTCTTCTGACTTGAGAGCTCATATTATTATTCTCTGACTCCACAAATACAGAACCGGATCCTGAACCCGTCGTTGCTGCTGTTGATGCAATGAGCGTACAACTATTCACAAAGTGCTTCTGTACACAAACGACAAAAAAAGATTCAGACTTTACCAATCAGTAAACTTTCAAACATTAAATTGAAATGAATCAAAGCCAAATTACACAAATCCAAAAATTGAAATCCCTAAGTGCTCTAACTATTAGGGATCTCAAAATGGGGGCAAAATCAAAATGCCCTAAATTTTGGAAAACAAAACAAAAAATCTCAATCAAATTATTGAAGCAGATCAACCAAAGGGGCGAAAAGTTCGTACCTGACGAGAAATTAACTAAGGAGAAAACAAAGAACAATCTCCGGAATCAATTACAGCTGATTTCGATTTCTCAGGGGCTAGAGAGAGAGAGAGAGTGTGTTGAAGAATATGGAAAGAGCGAGGAGGAAGGGGACGGTATATATAGTGAGAGACCGCCTTGGAGCCAAAGGAAATTAGAGAAAGTGACTCTCCTTGCGACTTTTCTTCTTTATCTTCTCTGTCAACGATTGTCTGTCTCAATTATTATTTTTCTATTATGCTTGACGAACCGAGTCATCCCAAATGGGCCATTACTGGGCCTTTATTGCTCACTTTTTTTTTGGACATCGGCCTATGTTGCTTACTTAACCGACTTTAACCGGATATAACTATATAATATTGCTAAACCAAGTAATATGTCCGACAACATCTTACATTAATATAACAAAATAAGACAGACTGGTCTCAGGACTCAGAGTCGGTGAAGCTGGGACTCTCGAGGTCAGCCATGCTCGCAGAGGCAAACGATTCGAACGAGTCCATTGTAGACAGCGATGAAGTTTCTAGTGAGTCTGAGTGTTCATCATCGTCCATCTCAGGGAGGACTATGTGACCGTCTTCTTCTCCTTCTTCCACTTCACACTCATATTCTTCTTCGGCTTCTGAAGCTTCATCCGACCCCATGAGAAGCCTGTTGATAGCTGACTTGGCCGCTTCCGTGAACCACTCCGCCTTCGGGAGTGAGCTGGTTGAAAACACCACAGAGATTTTTAGTTTAATTTAGCACAAGAAAAAATTACTAAATTAGCATTATTTAAAGATTAAATTATTTCAAATCCTAAACTCCTAAATTCTAATCATTAAACTCTTAACTCAAATATAAAATAAAAATATTAATTAATATTATTTTTTTGTCATTTTCTCTGTTATGTGCTAATTTTGAAATAATAAAGTGTTTGGTGCTTTTTTTTTTTGGTTACCTTTGTGGGTTGATGCCTCTAGAGGAGAATATGTTGATAGCTCTATTGATCACCACTGATGCATGGTTCTGCACCACTTTAAATGGATAACCAGCGAACCGCGCTATCTCCACTGTGAAGTTCATGTCCAGTATCAACTGCCAAAACCATAACAAAAGACCTCATCTGTCAAAGCTGATGATGTATGTACATAAAGAGTGGTAGTAGAAGAGAGTGTGTTGTTTACCTGTTGCAAACCAGATGGCTGAAGTGGAGTTGACTCGTCCTCGAACGCACTCCAAAACTCCTGCTCGTTTGATAGCCAGATTATAACCGTCTCGGTTAGTCTCGCTAGTAGAATCTTTTGCAGTTTCTCTTTCCCAAGCAGAACGTCCCCAGCAATGATGGCCAACTGTTGCAGCTTAGAGAACAACGCCTGCATATGAAGAGAGAGACACAAAGTTTATCAAACCAAGAACTATAAAACCAAATGGAAGAAGAGGATGAGAGACCTGAAACGGTAGAGAGGGGAGATGCAAGTCATCTGGTGTCTCTGTTAAGTAGATGAGCGCATCTAACCGTGTCAGCCCTTCCCTAGAGTAAATGAAGCTCAACACAAACTGCAGACAGAAGTAGTTTCTGAGTTTATCAAACGCTTGAACCATGTGTCGTTTCCATTCTTTCAACTCCGGCGCAGAGCTACTGATCAGAGAAGGACTGCTACTGCTATCACCACCATCTCCTCCGCCGTTTTCAACCTCGAGTTTCCAGACTTTAACAAGCGATTTTGGTAAAAGCTCGTCTAGTATTGTGAACGCAGCTCCGAGAAGAGCAAGCTGCTCTGAATCCGTCTCGGCTCTGGTGAGAATGGTGTGGTCTTGAAGCTCTGGAAGACCATCTTCGTCTGCATGGCCAGGCAAGGCTTTGATCAGAAAGTCGATGTACTTATCGTACAGTTGGAGAACCCTCGCTAACACACTTTCTCCGAAGTGTAGCACAGCTAGATGTGTTAGCTGCTCAAGTATGTCCTGAAAAAACAAACAAAAGCTTCAATAAACTTGTGTCTAGAATCATAGAAATAGTGAAAACTAGGGGTGAGCATTTTGGTTTAAATTTGTGTTCGGTTTGGTTTGTCTAGGTCTAAGAAAATTTTAATTGAATCAATTCAAATTAGTTTAGTTTGGTTCAGTTTGAGTTTGGTTTGTGTTCAATTTAGTTCGGTTTTACTGGTGTTTGTTCAGTGTAATCAAATTGGTTTTTAATTTTGTTCTAATTCGGTTACGATAAGTATAATTTATAATACGCAAAACAAATCATTTGATACTAAAATTATTATTTTCTTCATACTTAAATATAAAGCACAAATATACAATTAAAATGTAGAATATGTAATCCAAGAATTTTATACTATTATCTTCGAACTTAATATAAATATCACATGTAGTTTCTCTGTTTTTTATTATACTGTATGAGATTTATATTATTTTATTGTTAACTATGTTTTTAATTTAGTTAGAAGTAAAATGTGTAAAATTATGCTTATTTGCTTAGGTTAGATGGTTAAATATCTTAAATCTTAATATTATTGGAATCATTAGTTAAAACCGAACCATTTGAGCTGATAAAACCTTAAAATAAATGGTTAGGACATATATTTTGGTTTGGTTTGGTTCCTTTTTTCCCGTCATCCCTAGTGAAAACACTAGAGTGTTAAAAGAGCCGACTTACTTGCACAATTTGCATGAACCGAATGCTACAATCCGTCATCGTCGTATCCGAAGCAATTGCAAAGTCAGATAACACCGCCACAAAGTCAGAAGACGACTCCAACCCCTCGTCAGCTTCGTTCAAGTCAAAGACAACCTTCCTCGCCCGTCTAAAATTCAGCTCCAGCACTTCCTCAACGTAAGGCCGGAACAGCACCAAGAACAGCTTAGACAGAATCAACCCCTGCGGCTCCAACGCTTTGCAGTAGTTAAGACAGTCTTGCAAACACACACTGGCCGCACGCAACGCGTAAACCGTCTCGGAAGGAGCCGCGTTCTCTTTAACCAAACGGACCAAGTACTCGACCTCCCTCTCAGCCCACTGAACGACTTTGTTGGAGTAGGCAGGGTTGTCATCGTCGCCGAACATGGATGCTGATTCTTTTGCGGCGAGGGAGATGTTGGAGAAGACTAGCTTGGAGAGAGTGGCGGGGAACGTGTTGGGGCAGGAGGAGCATGAAGGGAGAAAGGCTTCGATTCTTCTGTGGAGGCTTGTGGCGTAATGCTTGAGGAGGAGTTGGTGGGCTGATGGGCCTTTTCCTAATCTGATCAGCCCGTTTAACGTGTGTTTCAACTCGGTGACGCTGACTGATGGCTGTTTAGCGATCCTGAGAAGCTGATCCTCGAGAACAACCTTTCTTTCTATAAAAGCAGACTTGTAAGATGACGTGTCAGCTGCTCCTTTGAGTTCAGGATTGTTTCTTTCCTCGGTATCTACTGCCTCTAGTGCTTCGTCCACTTTATGTTCAGCTAAAAGAATGTCAATCTTCTCCAGGAACTCAGAGTTTGGATCGGTTAGTTCACTAGGGGATGGTTCCTCGACCTCTTCTGACTCATCTGCATCACCAGAGGATCGCTTCCATTCATCCATCTCGCGGCCAAGTCCAGACATCAGATCATGCACGAGAATCCCCTGGGATGATATGTGCTTCCGTAGCTCAACTAACTCGTGCTCCATCTCCACTGCTTCTTCAGATATTCTACACAAAACATAAATATATGATGAATCTATAACCGAAAACACTCTGTGTGGAACAGAGACTCTCCTATCCTCATGCCAGTACCAATCTAATTGCAATTAGTAGCGTTGTGTTACCTCAAGAAAGCGAGGTACTTTGTACGCATATCACCGCACATATTCTCCACAGCATCCTTTAGATCCAAAAGCTCACAGCATAGCTTTCTAATCCCCTGCATTGTTTTCAAATTCACCAAATCAACACAACAGAAGAAGTAACCATGAGCAAATCTCATGAACTACAATCTATGTTAAAGTCGAGGCCTTTTGATTCCTAAACCAGATCAAAGGGTTAGATTCGAAAGAACCCAGTTGAGAGAACTAACTCAAAGTGGAATGGATTGATTCAGAGGAAGAAGAAAAGTTACTAAATGTAGCGAGAGAAAGAGAGAAAGGAGGAACCTTTTCGGTGAGAGACTGGTGAACGGAATCGATCTTTGATTGAGGGGTTATGCTCTCGATGGAAGGTAAGTCGTCTTCTTCCTCGCTGCTCTCCATTTTTTCTATCGATCTCTCTTTCACACTCTTCCTCGGAGTCTCAGACACTGTTTGTCGGAAGAAGACGATAGTTTTAGTGATGGATTGGACTCTCTCGAGACACGGATAGATACGGGTTTGTTTGCTTTATTGATCTTCCGTATCTTAAACGGCATGTAGTGTAATTTATAAAGGAAAAGACAGCACGATGGTTGGAAGGATTAGTTTAATTGTTATTAATAAATAGGCTAATATTAGAGTTTTGGTTTACTATAAAACATTTGTTTTTATCTGATTTTTTTGGTTTTGTATCTACATTTTATTTTTCTGATTTTTTTTTGGTTTTGTATCTACATTTTATTTTTCTGATTTTTTTGGTTTACTATAAAACATTTGTTCTGTTGAATATTGAGTAGATCATTAACATTTCACATATAATGTTGCCAAGGAACAATCATATGTATAAAAATCTGTTAACTATATCAAAATATGTTTGTTGAATCAATTCTCTTCTTGGATTTACGGAATCGAGACACCGTACTCCATCCATCAGTACGAAACTTGCAAGAGTACTTACTCCACAGCCATAAAAGCAAAGACTTATTCTTGTCTTCTTGTTAAAAAAAAAAAAAAAAAAAAAGACTTATTCTTGTTACCCGTCGCGTAACAATTTTGATCATCAGCTCGTACCTTTCTTCCCATGGAAGAAGAGATGCGAATCGGGCTGTTCTCTAAACATTTTCTGTAAGCTTCAAGAAAAGGGTCAACGTCTTTCTTCCTAAAACTTGACAAACCGGACCTCGATGTCTTGACCATGTTGGAAGGCGCGCGTGAAAGGACAGACAACAAGAGGACTCTGCAACACTTTGTAACTATACTCAGCATGAGGACATGGAGGCGGCGTAAGCGTCCATTGTAGCTGATCACGGCCACTTCTGTTCTTCTTTCTGGAGACTCCAGGCTTTAGCTCCCATGAGAAGGGGACTTTGGCTTTAGAAGTATGATCCAACTCTTGGTGGCTTGGACTAAACATAAGGCGTGTATAAAGGGGTTTGTGTTACTTGAAAGTGTATCTCCATTTGAGATATGGTGGTGTGTATATATATACCAAAAGTTTATTTCGTAAAATCTGATTGATGTGTGTATATTCACCTAAGTTTTGATTAATATATAGCTGGAATGATGGCATCGTTAGGACTCGCTTGGCTATATATATAACCGCCTATTTTATGGATATGTATTAACAATATCATTCTCCTGTCTTGTACGTATCTAACGCAATACAAATTAACCGAAATTACGCATAATGTTTGCATAATTAAATATTTTATAGAATGAATACAAAGTTCTGTTTACTCCTCTATGACATCAGACATCTATAATTTCAATGTATATGCAGGCATATGTACAAAAGTATTATTATATACAACTATTTCATGAATAAGTTGACAACAAATGATTTTGAAGTAAGAAATAATCAACCAATGAGCAAAAGAGAAAAAATATATAAGCAACAAAAAGATCAAGAACGACAGGATTCGAACCAGCGCGGGCAAATCCCAAATTATTTCTAGTCTTGCCTGATAACCACTCCGGCGCATCTATCTTTTGATTTAAGTGAGTAAACAATTATATTGTTTTGTTTTGACTATAGGAATATTACAGCGCTCGAACTCTGCTAGAGATGTGTAAGGCCAAGTATTAGGATAATACTTATATGCCAAGTATGTATAAGTAACAGCACGAGCTCCTCGGAACCAGGAACAAATTAGCTTATGTTAAAAGGAGAACTTATGAAAAGTCACTGCACTAAAGCAAAGAAAATGGATTGAGATTTTCGGGTTTAGGGAATTACGGGTTTCGGCCCTGAACTGAACTTCATGTACTAAAAAAAGATTGGAATACTGCTTTTCTGAAAGTTAAACTATTGCTATATGAACGTAATCAGGGGCGGACGCAATATCGTAATTAGATAGGGGCACATGACATTTTTTCAGTATATCTAGTTCTAGATTTGCAGGGCATTTCTTAAGATGATACTAATTATTGAAGAAAAAATAAAAATTAGATGGGGGCACGTGTCCCCGTACATTACTACATGCGTCCGCCACTGAACGTAATACGTATATTCTCATAAGCAAACATCCATAATTAATAGAATTTTGTTAAGAAAGCAGGGTCCTGATTTATTTTAAAATATCTATATTAAGGTCCTAATTTTTAAATTTACTGAAATAGAACTACAATTTGAATTTTGAGAGATATTTTTTATTAGCACAAGGCCCATATATTGAATAAGTCGGGCCTGCCCATAAACATATATTATTTTGGGCACACTAATATCACAAGATATAAGTTTTAAAAAAGAGAAAGTAATAAAACATATTCTTGTATTTTCATTGCAAAAAAAAAAAACGCAAAAAGAATGAAATATTTTCACTCCACCTTAATGGAACGAAGATCATCTCCGTCGAGCCTTTCGCCGATCAGCTGGTTTTCGCCGGATCGGTCACCGTCGGGATGGCACGCGTGTCGCTCACCGAAATCGACATGCGCGTCGACGAGCGATTAATTGGTTGTCTCCAAATGGATTGGTTTCGAGGATTCAAACGACGAGAGGAGAGGAAACAGATATGCAGCTCACCTGAGGCTCTTCTTAGACGGAGAATATCACGTGATGGACGAGGTGGCCCACGTGTGTAACGATTATTGGCCAACGGCGAGGCAGCTATGGAGGAAGCCTGCGGTCGTGGTCGTCGAGCTTGGTGTCACCGATTGCAAGTATCCGTTGTACCGTTGGATTTCTTACACGTGTAACAAATCAATCCAGCTATCCAGCTGTACAGCTCCACGGTTAGTTACATTTTGAACTAGTACTGTACTCTGTAGCTTGCTCGTCACGGTTACGGTAGTTTAGAGTTTGATTAAGTTCATAATACCCTTACCATTTTCTTTAAACCTCAACGTTTACCGTTCACCAGCTGTACACTCTCACACACACATACACTTCTTCTCCTTCACTCTTTATTTCTTTCTCTGCGTTTGATCGTGTTCGTTGGTACCTCTTTCTGCAAAAATGGTGATTCCAGTGCTCACGTCACTCTCTCTCTCTCTCTCTCTCTCCGTTTTCTGATTCTCTGATTTGATCCTCTGCAGGGAAATCCATCGAGAGGAAGAAACGATCTGATAGATGTTCATCTGTCGAATCAGGAACTCAAAGACGTTCATCCTGCTGTTGAGGTACTCCACTCACGTTATTTTTTTCTCCTTATTCTCTTCTCTGAGTTTGTTTATGCAAAAATGGTGAATGTATGAGATGAATCTGCTCTGTGTTTCTGTATGATTTGTCCCGTCTTCATCATTGTTAGGGTTTAGATGTTTACTAAGTCCACAACAGTTATACAATCTCACACACACAGACACTTCTTCTCCTTCACTCTTTATTTCTTTCCCTGCATTTGATCGTGTTCGTTGGTACCTCATTTCTGCAAAAATGGTGATTCGAGTGCTCATGTTACTCTCTCTCTCTCTCTCTATATCCGTTTTCTGATTCTTTGATTTGATCCTCTGCAGGGAAATCCATCGAGAGGAAGAAACGATCTCATAGATGTTCATCTGTCGAATCAGGAACTCTGGGAATGAACATGAACCTCCTTGGAATAACCATGAAAGAGCTGCAGTTGTAAGAAACAGTGTATGTGGAACTGATAACCAGTCGCTCCTTCCTGATTTGGTGAATGGACTTGCTCACGTTACTCTCTCTATCCGTTTTCTGATTGTCTGATTGGTCCCTCTGCAGGCAAATCCATCGATAGGAAGAAACAGTCTCATAGATGTTCATCTCTCTAATCAGGATCTCAAAGATGTTCATCATGTTGTTGAGGTACACTCGCACTAATTTCTTCTCCTTCTGTTCTCTGAGTTTGTTTCTGCAAAAATAAATGGTGAATATATCTGCTCTATGTGTTCGTTGTCTGATTTGTCCTGTCTTCATCATTGGTTACAGACAAACGATTCGGTGTGTCCTTCCCCACCACGTGATAGACTTGCAACTTACAGTGTAGGAGCCGTGAAGAGAAATGGTGGGTGCATATTTTTTGCACAAAGACACTGTCCTTTCGGGATTGACTGCTGGTTTTCTCACCTGGGTAGTTAAAGAAGTTGCATCGGTGAAGCTAGTACCTCAAGGTCGGGTTACTGGTTCTCAAACGAGTTGGGTTTACCAGGGATTTCACCACCTCCTGGGAATGAACATGAACCTCCTTGGAATAACCATGAAAGAGCTGCAGTTGTAAGAAACAGTGTATGTGGAACTGATAACCAGTCGCTCCTTCCTGATTTGGTGAATGGACTTACTCACGTTAATCTCTCTATCCGTTTTTCTGATTGTCTGATTGGTCCCTCTGCAGGCAAATCCATCGATAGGAAGAAACAGTCTCATAGATGTTCATCTCTCTAATCAGGATCTCAAAGATGTTCATCATGTTGTTGAGGTACACTCGCACTAATTTCTTCTCCTTCTGTTCTCTGAGTTTGTTTCTGCAAAAAAATATGGTGAATGTATGAAATGAATTTGCTCTGTGTTCCTTGAATGATATGCCTGTCTCTCATACTAGTTGAAGAATCTCACACACAGACACTTCTTCTCTTTCACTCTTTGTTTCTTTCTCTGCGTTTGTTTTTGTTTGTTGGTACCTCTTTATTCACAAAAGGGGAATGGGCTTGCTCAGGTTACTCTCTCTATCTGTTTTCTGATTGTCTGATTTGCCATCTGCAGGCAAATCCATCGCTAGAAAGAAACAATCTCATAGATGTTCATCTGTCCAATGAGGATCTCAAAGATGTTCATCCTGCAGTTGAGGTACACTCACACTAATTTCCTCTCCTTCTGTTCTCTGAGTTTGTTTCTGCAAAAAAATATGGTGAATGTATGAAATGAATTTGCTCTGTGTTCCTTGAATGATATGCCTGTCTCTCATACTAGTTGAAGAATCTCACACACAGACACTTCTTCTCTTTCACTCTTTGTTTCTTTCTCTGCGTTTGTTTTTGTTTGTTGGTACCTCTTTATTCACAAAAGGGGAATGGGCTTGCTCAGGTTACTCTCTCTATCTGTTTTCTGATTGTCTGATTTGCCATCTGCAGGCAAATCCATCGCTAGAAAGAAACAATCTCATAGATGTTCATCTGTCCAATGAGGATCTCAAAGATGTTCATCCTGCTGTTGAGGTACACTCACGCTAATTTCTTCTCCTTCTGTTCTCTGAGTTTGTTTCTGCAAAAAAATATGGTGAATGTATCTACTCTTATGTGTTCGTTGTCTGATTTGTCCCGTCTTCATCATTGGTTACAGACAAACGATTCGGTGTGTCCTTCCCCACCACGTGATAGACTTGCAACTTACAGTGTAGGAGCCGTGAAGAGAAATGGTGGGTGCATATTTTTTGCACAAAGACACTGTCCTTTCGGGATTGACTGCTGGTTTTCTCACCAGGGTGGTGAAAGAAGTTGCATTGGTGAAGCTAGTACCTCAAGGTTGGGTCGATGTTTCTCAAACGAGTTGGGCTTACCGGGGATTTCACCACCTCCTGGGAATGACCATGAACCTCCTTGGAATAACCATGAAAGAGCTGCAGTTGTAAGAATTAGTGTATGTGGAACTGATAACCAGTCGCTCCTTCCTGATTTGGTGAATGGACTTGCTCACGTTACTCTCTCTATCCGTTTTCTGATTGTCTTATTGGTCCCTCTGCAGGCAAATCCATCGCTCGGAAGAAACAATCTCATAGATGTTCAACTCTCTAATCAGGATCTCAAAATGTTCATCCTGCTGTTGAGGTACACTCTCACTAATTTTTTCTCCTTCCTCTGTTCCTTGAGGTCTAATTTGTCCTGTCTTCATCATTGTTAGTGTTTAGATGTTTATTAAGTCCATAATAGTTGTAGAATCTCACACACAAGGACACTTCTTCTCTATCACTCTTTATTTCTTTCTTTGCGTTTGTTTTTGTTCATTGGTACCTCTTTCTTCAAAAATGGTGAATGGACTTGCTCAGGTTACTCTCTCTATCCGTTTTCTGATTGGTCCCTCTGCAGGTAAATCCATCGCTCGGAAGAAACAGTCTCATAGATGTTCATCTCTCTAATCAGGATCTCAAAGATGTTCATCCTGCTGTTGAGGTACACTCTCACTAATTTTTTCTCCTTCCTCTGTTCCTTGAGGTCTAATTTGTCCTGTCTTCATCATTGTTAGTGTTTAGATGTTTATTAAGTCCATAATAGTTGTAGAATCTCACACACAAGGACACTTCTTCTCTTTCACTCTTTATATCTTTCTCTGCGTTTGTTTTTGTTCATTGGTACCTCTTTTTTCAAAAATGGTGAATGGACATGCTCAGGTTACTCTCTCTATCCGTTTTCTGATTGTCTGATTTGTCCCTCCGCAGGCAAATCCATCGCTAAGAAGAAACGATCTCATAGATGTTCATCTCTCTAATCATGAACTCAAAGACGTTCATCCTGCTGTTGAGGTACTACACTCACACTAATGTCTTCTCCTTATTCTGTTCTCTGAGTTTGTTTCTGCAAAAAAATATGGTGAATGTATGAAATGAATCTGCTCTGTGTTCCTTGTATGATATGCATATCTTCATCATTGTTAGGGTTAGATGTTTACGAAGTCCATAACAGTTATACAATCTCACACACACACAGACACTTCTTTTATTTCTTTCTTTCTCTGCGTTTGTTCTTGTTCGTTGGTACCTCTTTCTGCAAACATGGTGAATGAACTTGCTCACGTTACTCTCTCTGTCTCCGTTTCCTGATACTCTGATTTGTTCCTCTGCAGGTAAATCCATCGCTAGGAAGAAACGATCGCACTGATGTTCATCTATCCAGTGAGGATCTAAAAGATGTTCATCCTGCTGTTGAGGTACAGTCTCACAAATTTTTCTCCTTCTGTTCTCTGAGTTTTTTAATGCAAAAATAAATAGTGAATGTATCTGCTCTCTGTGTTCCTTGTATGATATGCCTCGTGTTCATCATTGTTTGGATTTAGATGTTTATTAAGTCCATAATAGTTGTAGAATCTCACACACACACAGACAGACACTTCTTCTCTTTTACTCTTTATTTCTTTCTCTGCGTTTGTTTTTGTTTGTTGGTACGTCTTTATTCACAAAAGGTGAATGTACTTGCTCAGGTTACTCTCTCTATCCGTTTTCTGATTGTCTGATTTGTCCCTCTGCAGGCAAATCCATCGCTAGGAAGAAACGATCTCATAGATGTTCATCTGTCCAATGAGGATCTCAAAGATGTTCATCCTGCTGTTGAGGTACACTCTCACTAATTTCCTCTCCTTCTGTTCTCTGAGTTTGTTTCTGCAAAAAAATATGGTGAATGTATCTATTCTTATGTGTTCGTTGTCTGATTTGTCATGTCTTCATCATTGGTTACAGACGAACGATTCGGTGTGTCCTTCCCCACCACATGATAGACTTGCAGCTTACAGTGTAGGAGCCGTGAAGAGAAATGGTGGATGCATATTTTTTGCACAAGGACACTGTCCTTTCGGGATTGACTGCTGGTTTTCTCACCTGGGTGGTGAAAGAAGTTGCATTGGTGAAGCTAGTACCTCAAGATTGGGTCGATGTTTCTCAAACGAGTTGGGCTTACCGGGGATTTCACCACCTCCTGGGAATGACCATGAACCTCCTTGGAATAACCATGAAAGAGCTGCAGTTGTAAGAATTAGTGTATGTGGAACTGATAACCAGTCGCTCCTTCCTGATTTGGTGAATGGACTTGCTCACGTTACTCTCTCTATCCGTTTTCTGATTGTCTGATTTGTCCCTCTGCAGGCAAATCCATCGCTAGGAAGAAACGATCTCATAGATGTTCATCTGTCCAATGAGGATCTCAAAGATGTTCATCCTGCTGTTGAGGTACACTCTCACTAATTTTTTCTCCTTCCTCTGTTCCCTGAGGTCTAATTTGTCATGTCTTCATCATTGTTAGTGTTTAGATGATTATTAAGTCCAGAATAGTTGTACAATCTCACACACAAGGACACTTCTTCTCTTTCACTCTTTATTTCTTTCTCTGCGTTTGTTTTTGTTCATTGGTACCTCTTTCTTCAAAAATGGTGAATGGACTTGCTCATGTTACTCTGTCTCTCCGTTTTCTGATTGTCTGATTTGTCCCTCTGCAGGCAAATCCATCGCTAGGAAAAAACAATCTCATAGATGTTCATCTCTCTAATCAGGATCCCAAAGATGTTCATCCTGCTGTTGAGGTACACTCACACTAATGTCTTCTCCTTATTCTGTTCTCTGACTTTGTTTCTGCCAAAAAATATGTTGAATGTATCTGCTCTATGTGTTCATGGGCTGATTTGTCATGTCTTCATCATTGGTCACAGACAAACGATTCTGTGTCCTTCCCCACTACGTGACAGACTTGCAGCTGACAGTGTAGGAGCCGTGAAGAGAAATGGTTGGTGCATATTTTTTGCACAAGGACACTGTCCTTTCGGGATTGACTGCTGGTTTTCTCACCTGGGTAGTGAAAGAAGTTGCATCGGTGAAGCTAGTACCTCAAGGTCGGGTTACTGGTTCTCAAACGAGTTGGGTTTACCTGGGATTTCACCACCTACTGGGAATGACGATGAACCTCCTGGGAATGACGATGAACCTCCTGGGAATAACTCTGAAAGAGCTGCAGTTATAAGAAACATAGTATGCGAACTTGAGAACCAGTCGCTCCTTCCTGATCTTGTGAGGGAACTTTTTGGCTCCGCTGTGTACAGGAGCTGCTGCAAAGAAGGAAAGCCTCGGGGTATATCCTGCTGGTTTCAACCAGAAGTACAAAGCCTTCCGATTTTCAATAACCAAATTTTAAGTTGGCGTTCTCCAAAAAGGGTATGTTAATTTTATTAATTGTCTTAGTTTTCAGTTTAATATTTTTTTTAATTCTCTCACTCTTGTTTCAGTCTAACTCCCCTTGGGAAGATGGAGTTACAAGGGTTGATAGAAGATGGGTTCAACTTACTGTAGAAGAGAAGAATATTGTTGGACCTATTCGTTCTAAACAAGAAGAGGACATAGTAGGACTTGTCCGAGACCAGAAGGTTCACTGTAAGTCTTTAATTTTTTCAACCTGTGTGTTTAGAAGGCATAGACTCTTAGAGGCGCTAGCTTGGTGCGTCTTACAGTTTTCTTTACAAAACATGGAGCGCCCTTGTTAATTCAATGTTTTGGGTTTTGTTTTTACAGTGCTTTGCTGGGCTTACGTGGCAGTGGACCTTGTCAGTGCCATGAGGTTAATAAACGGGCAAGATGATACATTTGTTCCGTTAATTGTAAGGGAGCTATGTTTCTATGCAAGACCTGGAGAGCGGTTCCTGCGTATGCGTACAGTACAAAAAATAGCGCACAGGTGCCATAATGAGTACGGGAGTAAGAAGACAAGGAGGGAACGAAGAGACATTTGACTGCGTAGAAGGTGGTCCTGGTGAAGGAGAGGATACGGTTCGAATAGAAGATTACACCTTTCTTGGCAGGGATTTCAAGGCTGCTCTAAAGAGACTTCAGTTGCAACCAATAGGAGCATCACTACACGTATTTGAGGAGTACTGGGATATCAAAAAGGTAAATAGATTTTAAATAAATTTTCTATTTTATAGATTTTATTGTCTTGTTCTAAATTGTTTGTCATCGCAGGGAGACATTTATCGCGGACCCATGAGCAACAGTACCAAGTATTACGGTCTTCATGCAGTTGTTGTTGTGGACGCATTCTTCATTGACGGTGATCTCATTTTTTGGTGCAAGTCCAGCAGCGGTAAACAACTCCATGATGAAGGTTATATCATGGTGTCTGCAGCCATAATGGTCTTGGGTCTCCATTACGAGAGTGACAACGACGAACCAACATATGGCATTAGAGACCAGCGAAGAAGCAAAACGGCACTTTACGAACCAGCATATCTCATTAGTGATTTTGTGTATCCCAGGATGAAGGCCAAGTCAAAGAAGGGAAAGAGAAAGAGATCAGACTAGTGATCACAATGATGGTTCGGTCTTTAGTTAATGCAATTTGTCAATTTGGATAGTCAATTAAATGATTTCCAAGTGCATGTTTTCAAGTGTCAACCGGTGAACTAAGACTGAGACATTCAGTGTGGCGATGAGCTGCAATTGGAGATACTGAGAATATGTAGAACAGATTGTAAGATTTCATTATAATTGCTCTACTCAAGCGTACTTTTCCCAATTTGCAATTTTTTGGCTACGGCAAGATTTCTTTTCATTCTCGGTAGTTTCTGATAAATGAGCAACCTCAAATTGATATCATTTAGCTTATGCAATCAAACAAAAGATCAAACTGAACCGGGTTCTTCAACTTATTGTGATTATCTCAAGGCTCCATAGAGGATTTAGGCAGATTGACATCCCATCTTGACCCCTTCTCGAGGAGATTAGTAATGTTCTCATCAGAGCCTAGACGTCTTTCAAGTTAACCGAGGAATGCCAAAGAGCCCAAGAATTGAACCAACTGAAAACAATGACAAAGATTATTCAACACTTTTGGATGGATGAACACAATTACTAGTCAAAACTCAAAAGTATTGGAACAATACAGAGCGAACAGGTTGAGCTATCAAACACAGTAACTGTAAATATATGCCCCTTGACCATACATGAGACAGTTAGCTTACACAACGTCTCTGGTGACTGATTGCTGGATCGAAACAATCTCTTCAGAAACGACTCAGTGCTAAAAAGTTTCTTTCCCTGACAAAGTATTCGTATAAGAAAGGTGCGCATAAGGGGTAGAAATGCAAAACAAAGAAGTATAAAGATTAGAAGAAACGTTTTTGTCAGTAGAAATGCAAATAGCCTTGATTGTTCCATCTTATTATTTCTATAATCAAGATATCCAATTTTAAAGCTTACATATGAGTTCATATTTGTTTTCAAGTGACTAATTGAGAACTTATAAGTGTTATAAGGACATGCCATCGGAAATGATAAATCAAATGACATATGGATTCTGACACATACCTGTTCAGATTCAAAATGAAGTGTTTGTTTGTTCCATACGATAACAAACTGATCATCTGATCCTGGAACCATCTTTCCTCTGTTAGAACTCATAGCATCAAAAGATGAATGTACAAAAAAAATAAAATAAGGAATCACTATTAAAGGAGCCGCAACATATGAAAAGTTGATTGAGAGGCGTCAAGGTGAATAGAAATATATATATACTCCCTTGAGAGTCGCTCAAAGTTCAGAACCACGCAAACTTGTATTCAGAGCAGGTCCTGATTTTTTGGTGGCT
This sequence comes from Brassica oleracea var. oleracea, assembly GCF_000695525.1. NCBI lineage: Eukaryota > Viridiplantae > Streptophyta > Magnoliopsida > Brassicales > Brassicaceae > Brassica > Brassica oleracea. The sequence continues at coordinate 19,253,452 of NC_027755.1, forward strand.
AGAAGCAAATAAAAAAAAGACTGGTTCATAAAAAAATTTCTACTGATTGTTTTTAAATAACTAAATAAAAAGTCTTAAACAAAAACGTTGAAAAACATGAAAACCTTTACATTACTGCTGAAATATGATTCTTCTTGCATTTCTTCCTGCAAACTCATTCATCAAGTTTGTATAATCAAGCTTTTCAGCCATATCCCTTTCAATTGACAAAATTGACAATCCATTAAGCCTCTCTTGTGACATACTCGACCGTAGATACGATTTTATGAGTTTGAGCTTTGAAAAACTTCTTTCTGCTGAGGCAACGGAAACAAGAATTGTCATCATTTCCGATATGCTGTCCATGTGTTTGGATAACAACTTTCCCTCCTTTTCAAAAACTCCAATATTCCAGCAGCCTTCGTAATACCTTCAGGCAAACCCCCTCTCAAAAGCTTCAGCTCCAAAAACAAATCATCACCATCAATATCAGAATAATTACCATGCTTCAGAAAAACTTCAAGGTTAGCACAAGAAACCATCAGCTTGTCACCTTCAGCTAGCTTCAGTTTTTTGAAGTCGAATAAGAATCCAAAGGTTTTTTCATAACCTTGAAGTTGATCAAACCTTGTCTCAAGAGAAACAAAACCTTGATCCACAATTTTGATGAAGTAGTTGATCCTAAAATCAATAAGAGCCTAAAATCAATTAGAGAATATTAATCTGTGAAGGAAAGAAAATGAATCTGAATAAGGAAAGAAAATGAATCAGAATAAGGGCCATACATAAACTTGTCTGATGTTAGCTATAGAAATTTTGCTACATTCAAAACACAAGAAAAATATATGAAAAAGAAAGATGGAAAGAAAAAGGGAAAATCGCATTTAAAACACTGAAAGTGTCACTTTCTAACACTTAAAACATATAATTTTTTTTTGCTAGCATTTTAGACCTTCAAAGCGAAATTTTTATCATAACAACCATTTAACAAAGTTTTCTTGTTTATAGGCGACCGGTACTGTTTATTTTACAAGTTAAAATGATGATGTGTTGTTTTTTATAAATTAATAAAAATAATAAAATACATAAAAATTAGAAAAAAATTGTAAAAAATTCAAAAAAATCTGAAAATTCAAAAATTAATATTAAAATCTCAAACTTAAAAATAAAATAAAATATTAAAAATTCAAAATAATTCAAAAATAGGATCTAAAATTAAAATGTGAAACTTAAAAAATAAAATTTAAATTTTTAAAAATTCTAAGGGTTTTTTAAATTGACATTATTATTTTTTTTCTGTAACACATGAACATGTGTTGGCTAATATGATTTACTATATATATAAAGGATATAGTAGTGAATTAGAAAACATGAATTAAAGGACGCCAAGCCCAGTAAACCTGATCACTGGAGGCCCAACGAAATGAAATTTTGGCCCAGTTGAGAACTAGGGCATTATTGAATCGACGATAAAAACGAATCAGCCTGGTGAGAAGAATCCAGAAGAAGTGATGAGTAATTCTGCGCCTGGAGGGTCGACGAAGACGAAGACGAAGAGGAAGGGGGGTGGGCGTAAGCGTAATCCGGATGAACGAACTGTTGCTGATCTCGAGTATCGTGCGCCAGGACGTTCATATCGGCGATTGGAAAAGAAGCGAATGGCTCGCCGTAAGGCTCAGAGGGAGGAGACTGCCCGAAAAGAAGAAGAGACTCTTGGTAAGGCTGAGGAGGCTTTTTGGCGTAAAGTGGATGAAACAGATGTATGTTATTTGATTTGATTTGATTTGATAATAATAATCTTCCTAGTTAATTGTTATTATATATATTTTAATTAGGGCTTCGATATCGAGATCGAGGGTGCTCCTTGTTATTTTGGTGGTATGAGTGTTTATAAAGGTGGAGTAGATTGTCCCCTTGTAGTGAAGCTTTATGCAACGGTGGGACTTCATCGTTACAATATGCTAGAGGTAACACTTTTGTATCCATCATCTATATTATATCTCTTGTTTGTTTGTCGCTGTAATAACTCTTCTTACTCCTCCATTGTCAGGGGACCAACTTGTATCTTCACAATATAGAGAAATACGTTGTAGTTTGTACCATCATGCCTGTCTCGTATTACATTACCTTGATTGCTGAGGATCCAGCTACCTCCTCCTTTGTTACTTTCCAGACTCATGTTGACCAAAGAAGTTTAGGCCAGATTGATTTCACTTGTTATATCTCCAGACCTAAAGGTTTAAAATTTACCGCGCTTTTCTTTGTAATTAAATTGATTATAGACTAACGTATGGCTTCTCTCTCTAGGGATCCAGAGTGAGATTTATCCGACGCAGTTCTTCGATGCCAAGGACTTGCCTGACAAGTGGCCTTCAAAGGAGGCTTTTGCTGATCAATGTCGATTTTTGTACAAGGTATAACAACTCTTTGATGAATATGACAAATGTATAATAAGAATGTGCTTTCATTTCGCCATGTTTTGCTTCGCAGATGCAGAAATCAGATTGGGAAGAACATGACTGGATTCGCTTGTATATGGAAATTTCCTTCTTTAACAGACATAGGTGCCTGAATGTAAGGTTTTCTTTTTTTTTTAAATGGTTAAACTTTTTTTTAGTGGTTTCTTGTTTATATATAAAGTGTGTTTCTTCTTGTGTTGTTGCAGCACAACATGTCTGATTTAAAGATTTTGGACGTAGTGGTAGAGACTGAGGAAAATTTGCCACATGAGACTGTACTCAAGAGTCTTAGGAATGTCCTTGTCTACATAAGATATGATCAAGACTTGGGAGCGGATGGTGTTTGCAAACACATAGCCATTGTTCGAAGAACTGTCGAGCCCACAACTCACTGCGTTTGTCTCTTGGGCGAGTCTCAGCTTGTGCCCGACTCTGAGTAAACTTAACTCTTTACTTAAGTAAGATATATGTTCAAAAATAAACAAAACATGCCAACTTGTGTCGTTGGTTTTATGTGTCTTTATCTTTCCGAGATAATCCAAAAACCTCTCTTCCTGTCTACAAGCAGGTTGTGAAATGAAATTTCGTTACAAGTACTTAGATAATTGAACGATATGCTTGACTCTTTTATTTTCAACTTCTCATCCTTAATATTTACTTAGTTACAAGTATTGCTTGACTCTTTTACTTTCAACTTACTCATCCTTAATATTTATTTCGCTACAAGTATCCTAGAGCATCTCCAATACCCATAGAGTCCCTGATCATCATTAGTACACATCTAATATCTTCTGAACCAAGTCATTCCACTCAGTGACATGATTAAATATTCAGAGTTTAGAGGCAAACCACTACTGCTCTTTGAACCCACTAGACTATCATCTGGATAAGAAGCCCCAAATACTTCCATGGCGTCTAGAGCTGGAGAAACCTTTTTTACCTTCAAACATAAACCAGTAGATTAGTTTTTTGCAAATAACTTTTGAAATTGGGATGAACAATTTACTTTCGAGGATCATCAAAAGAAAATGTTTGGTCATCACGAAAATGGTTTATATATTTTGCATTTCATTCACTTTTTTCTGTTGTAACTAATACTAAAAGGGATATTAAGGAGTAGCTAGACTGTCCACATAGGACAATAAAATTAGCCAATAAGAAGAGTATATTTTGCCATGTCACATAGCCATGTCACTTGGTTATCTTGGGCTTGCGATTCCATCTTCTGCGGTTTTTCATAACCAATCGTGTTGATATAATGGGCCTGAAGCCCCGTTACACCATCAAAAGTAAATCTTCATCGCTTTCTCTTCCTCTTCTTCCATCAGTTTCACGATCTCACCTCTAAACAATCAATACATCCTCCACTTCCTCATCCCTTTACTCTCATTTATGGATTCGTTTTGGTTTTCCCCTACAGATTTTGTTTATAAAGCTCTTAATCGAAGTTTTATTTCGATTAAGTTTCCTAAAAAATTTCCACTAATACAACACGCAATGACTTCCAACGGGAAATCCGCATTATCTGGTGATTCCTCCTCGGAGAAACCAAAAGGCGTTCAGGCTGAGTCCTATTCCGGACCGATCAACCCCATCGACACACTCTGTGTCTCTTCCAGTCACTCAATCGGCGAGCCCTACTCGAAGCAAGCCAAAGTAGTAGTGTCGGTCTCCTCCGGTCTGACCGAACTCAGCGTACCTGATTCGAAGAAACCCACCATTATTGTTTCTTTATGAAATTATGTGATTATTATAGAGTCCGTTTGACTTTCATTAAAAAAAAAACAAATCTGAAGCTTTGAGGTTTATGACACTAAATTAGTGTATTGTGAGAAACGTTATTGAGATGTGGATTATGTTTTTGGTACTTTAATCCGATCTTAAATGAAAGACTCCAAGAACAGTTGTGTTGGGGAAAGGAAGACTTTAGTGAAACTTGTAGGTGAGAGCAGCAATGATCTAGCTAACTAACTTTCTTCAGCTCTCATTGATGATTAGAACATATATCGAGTCACTGTTCACTTGGTTGTTTTATTGTCTATAGTCACTAAGACAGCTCTTCATTTGTTGACTTTTTTTTATTAACAAATGTCTATTTGCTTGTAGCCGTGAGATGTTTGATAAATGGGAAGCTCAAAAATGGTGGGGTGAGAATTTTGAGAAGGTCATGGAGTTATACAATGTGCAGCAACTTAATCAGCAGAGTGTCCCTGTTCCAACCGCTCCTCCTAGATCCAAAGATGAGGTTTACACTCTTTGTACTTTGATTCTGATGGAACACATGAATGGGTCTTAACTATAACCATTTTTTTTTACTAGAGCTGCAGCAAGAACAGTCCTGCAACTCCACCTCTAAACAAAGAATGTCCTGGAGGAAAATGCTTACTCACGGCTAACCAAGCAAGAACACAAACACAAAGTCGGTACCACCGTGATTCGTCTGGTCTTGCAACGACGCCAAAGCTTTCTAGCATGAGTGGGACCCGAACCGAGACATCATCGGTTGATATGTCTGCAAGAAGTAGTGGCTCATCAAGGGAAGAAGAAGAAGAAGATGGAGATTATTCAATGGAGGTCTCGGTAAGTAATGCAAGTGACATGGAAACAGAATGGGTGGAACAAGACGAAGATGGTGCTTATATCACAATCAGAGCTTTTACCAGATGGGAGTCGTGAGCCTAGACGTCTTCGCTTCAGGTAAAAAAACAAAAACTCATTACCCTTTCTGTTGCTAAGAAAAGCACTTGACAGCATATGGTTCCTGTTGTTGTTGTTGTAGCCGAGATAGGTTTGGAGAAACAAATGCAAGATTGTGGTGGGAAGAGAACATAGCTCGGATTCAACAACAGTACTTATGATGATGCTCTCTGCAACAAGAATCTGACAAAACACAATCAAAAAACTTTTTAATTTATTTTTCAAAAAATATTTTTACTTGTACAAGAGCTGTACATTTTGATGGAATAATACAACTTTTGGTCCATACCTTACATATGAATTGGACAATTCACTATGATTTTATTTAAACTAGAGTTGATGCATATTCTATTACATTTTTTAATGACGATACAAAAACCTAATGAAGAATTTCACAATAACCGAACAAATATAGGAAACCGTATTCTTCGATTTAGGTCACCATATGAAGAAATTCTTCACGTATGAAGAAACCTTATGAACAAATTCTTCATAAGGTAAAGAAATTTTGATTCTTTATTCTTTTTTTTTTGTAACTGAGTAAAACCTTTCATTTATTCGTCTCTGTTTGTTTTAGCCTCTTAGGTAACCTAATTGGCTTGACTAAAGAGCAGATAGATGATCCAAGTCTGTATCACATCACTGTTCAGAAGAAGAGTGAGACTTCAGAAGAAAATCAGAAGAAGAAGAAAAGCAAGATCAGGGAGGGAAATCAGAAGAAGAAGAGTGAGACTACATAGGGAAATCAGAAGAAGAAGAAGAAGAAGAAGAGCAAGACCAGGGAAGGAAATTAGAAGAAGAAGGGCAAGACCAGAGACAGAAATCAGAAGATGAAGGAAGTAGAAATCTCTTTCTGAGGACTATCTCTTCAGAAACGACTCAGTGCTAAAAAGTTTGTTTCCCTGACAAAGTATTCGTATATGAAAGGTGTGCATAAGGGGTAGAAATGCAAAACAAAGAAGTATAAAGATTAGAAGAAACGTTTTTGTCAGTAGAAATGCAAATAGCCTTGATTGTTCCCATCTTATTATTTCTATAATCAAGATATCCAATTTTAAAGCTTACATATGAGTTCATTTTTGTTTTCAAGTGACTAATTGAGAACTTATAAGTGTTATAAGGACATGCCATCGGAAAGGATAAATCAAATGACATATGGATTCTGACACATACCTGTTCAGATTCAAAATGAAGTGTTTGTTTGTTCCATACGATAACAAACTGATCATCTGATCCTGGAACCATCTTTCCTCTGTTAGAACTTATAGCATCAAAAGATGAAAGTACAAAAAAAAGAATAAGGAAGCACTATTAAAGGAACCGCAACATTTGAAAAGTTGATTGAGAGGCATCAAGGTGAATAGAAATATATATATACTCCCTTGAGAGTCGCTCAAAGTTCAGAACCACGCAGACTTGTATCCCTGCTCAAATTCAGGAAGCAATCAAAAGAAGATACTAATTTGTTCTTACCCATACTAGATTAGCAGAAAACTACAGTAGTACAGTTACTCTTATCTGAATCCCAAGAAATGAAACGATGAAGTGTTGGAACCCAGTTTTTGGACATATGACTTTTACGACTTTTCGGCCAAACCGGTCGTGTTGTGATCAGATTATTAGCTCACTAGAAAGCTTGAAATGAGCTCTACAATCTGATGTATTCAAATGTCAAAAGCGAGTTTAAACTGAATGAGAAATTAAGTGATGAAGTAAGCATCTTGGCATGAACAAAAAACACTGAAATTTGTCCAAGTGTCAAATATGTCATTGCACTAAGTCATGGTCAAAGGCTTGTTGGAGGGTTAGGCTCGGCTCCTTCATGTTTTTACCTAGGCCCGAGACTTTTATCCGAGATCCGGATCCGATCCGAAAATCCGGATATCCGGAAGGGCCGAATCCAGATATGGATAGTAAAATGTTAGATCCGTTAAATCCGAATCTGGATCCAGATATCTTGATTTTTTAGTCCGGATATCCGGATCTGTAAATTTTATTAATAACTATTTCAAAAATAGTAATATATATATAAAAAACTAATTTATTTAATGTATTTTTATTTTTATAATAGTATATGTAAATTTTGCAATATTATACATAGAAATAATTAAAAACATTATATATATATATATTTATTTTTAAATTATTGTTAATATTTTATATATATATTAATATTTTTTTAAGGATCCAAATCCGGATTCGGATATCCGTCGGATAATACAATTTTTAGAAGGATATCCAAAAACCCCGAATCCGGATAGAATAATAAAATTATGGATCCGCCGGATAAGGATCCGGATCCAGATACCTTAAAATTGCTTGGACATCCGATCCGTACCAGGCCTAATTTACCGTTCTGCCAGTTCTGCGTGGGTTTTTCTCCTTTATGATTTTAGTTTTCCATAACAGTTTGTTACAACTTTACGTACTCTTTAGATTTTTAAATATACGATAGTTATATAAGTCACGAAAAGTTAACCAATCTGATTACCATGATGGGGGACCAAATTCAATAGCCGTGACTTGTATAAATAGCTAGTTTCATGTTAGTGGTATTCAAACATTTGAAGAAATCCAAAATTGTGGAAAATTCACTACGAATAATATTAGCACTTAGCAGTATCTAAGAATACGGCTAACTAGACGAAAAAATTACAGTCGTTATTGCTTAAGTATATATCATTCTTGGATTTTGTGGTCTATTCAATCGGTCATAGAAATATATATATATTTGTGGATTATTAACATTGCACACTATTGCATGGCATTCATTTCTTTATTAACATACGCGTTGATTTATCATATCTCTTCTGACTAAATTTTACGCAATGGTTTCGACGAAAAATTTCTACAAACCTAAGACACTGTTGAACCTGTTAGGAATTGAATCCAACTTTGTGCTTTCAGAATAACTTTAAGAATCAAACTTATTCTTTATTCAATATCTCAAAGAAGTTTCCCAATAACAATAATAGAAATCACAAGTGTGATAACCAAAATAAGAACTCTAAGAACTTATTTGCTATGCTCTTCATCTCTCTCTATGCCTTTGTTATTTGCTTTGTATCGGATAATTGTAATCTTTACCTATGGCCTCCTTTTATACTGGATCACATATTCCTTGTCCTTTGTAGCTTTGTATATTTTCCTATTGTCTTTGGAAAAATATTGACCGACATTCTTTGACAAAAGGAAACTAACGTTTCTTTTGTTTTGTGCAGGTTCCTTGCTGGGCTGGGAAAGGGCTTGAAGTGGTAAAGTTGAAGCCCACTTTACAAACTCCACCTGGCCCAATTTTAACTCTTCGGTGTCTTCCTCGTTTTCATCGACGAAGATCAAAGACCATTTCTTCTCTTTCTCCCGACGAGTCTCGCGACGTTTATGGCGTCACACACCGGTGACTTCTCCCGTCGTTTCTCCGACGAGTCCGTGTAGCTCGTACGCTGCTACAGCCTCACCACTCTCTCTCGCTTCGACTCCTTGTCGGTAGATCGAATTTCCCCAGATCTTCAGCTCGATCTTCAGCAAACTCCCACCATCTAAGCACCACCCGGTAAGAATCTTCAACCTGAAAAAGCTCGCGATTTCTTTTTCCTTGATGATTTGAATGTCGAATTTCTTCTTGATGGTGATAGTTGATTAATCTTCCTTGGAGCACCTCTCCAATTAGATTTCTTTGAGTTTCCTGTATTAACCTCCTCTGTAATGTCACAGCTAGAACTTCAGTGATCAAACACATCATGTATCCTCCTTGGAACGTTACCAGCGACTCTCTTGAGCTTCCTCCGTTCTTATCAATAAACCCATCTCCCTTCAGTTTCTCTGTAAATTCTCTCACTTTACTTTAAGCTGTTTAAGACATGTTTATCTTGTCTAGTGATCTGTGTTCTCCTTTGCCAATTTAGATACTCGTCTCCCTTCAGCTGCCACTGCCGTTTAAGACGTTCTCTCAGGTATAACGTTCTGAAGATTACTTTTCTTCATCGACTTCTATCATCCTTTACTAACTCTGTTTGATTTCCCTTAGCTTCTCCACCTTGAGCTAAGAACCTTGTGCCTCGCTTCCAAAACGCCCTTGCAGGTAACCTTTTTTTTTTTTTCTTATAAGCCTTCCCATTATCGTTTAAGAAATAA
>NC_027755.1:19262741-19303666 GCF_000695525.1 Brassica oleracea var. oleracea
ATTTGCGAGGCATCTTCGATAATGGAGTTACCTGCGGCGTTCTCTAGTTTACTCGTTGATGTTGAGAAGATCACAGCAGAGATCAAATTTAGGCTCGGGTAAGGCTTTAGTTAGGAAATCTGCTGGATTCTTGCTAGTATGGATTTTAGATAGGTGAACCTTGCCTTCTGCTACAACGTCTCTGATGAAATGGTATTTAGTGTCTATGTGTTTAGTTCTTTCGTGATGAACATGATTCTTTGCTAGGGCTATAGCACTTTGTGAATCGCAGTGAATCTTAACACTTTCTTGTTCAAAACCCAACTCTCCACATAATCTTCTTAACCATATAGCTTCTTTCGCGGCTGCAGTAAGAGCCATGTACTCTGCTTCAGTTGTCGAAAGAGCTACCACGTCTTGTAGACTCGATTTCCAGCTAACCGTGTTTCCCCAAACTTGAAACACGAAACCTGTAACTGATCTTCTTCGGTCAAGGTCAGTTGCATAATCCGAGTCGCAGAATCCTTGAATACTAAACTCCGAGTGCTTAGTAAACGTAAGACACCTTCTTGTAGCACCTTTAAGATATCGTAAAACCCACTTTGCTGCTAGCCAATGCTCTCTTCCCGGTTCTGACATGAAACGGCTGATGAGTCCAACGGCATAGCCTAAGTCAGGTCTTGAACTGACCATGGCGTACATTATACTTCCAACCGCGCTAGCATACGGTATATCTGCCATTAAGTTTCCTTCTTCTTCCTTTTGATCTTTCGTAAGACTCTTCAGTTTAAATTGAGTTGAGGTAGGCGTATTCACTGCCTTAGCTTCAGTCATATTGAATGATTTCAGAACCTTCTCCAAGTAGTTCTCTTGAGACAATTTTAAAATTCCCTTCTTTCTGTCTCTTATGATGTCCATTCCTAATATTCTTGAAGCTTTTCCCAAATCTTTCATCTCAAACTCTTTGTTTAAACTCTCTTTGACGCTGTTGATTTCTTGTTTATCTCCCGAAGCTATTAGCATGTCGTCGACGTATAGAAGTAGGTACACGGCCTGTTCTGTGTTGACGTTTCTCATGTAAACACATGGATCTTCCTTGCTTCTTACAAACCGCTGGCTCTTCATGAAACAATCAAACTTGAGATTCCATTGCCTTGGAGATTGTTTCAATCCATACAATGACTTCTTTAGTAGACAGACCTTATTTTCATCTCCTTTCTTTATGAATCCTTCTGGTTGATTCATTAAGATTCTTTCTTCCAAGTCTCCATGAAGAAAAGCTGTTTTAACGTCCATCTGCTCAAGCTCATAATCCCTGTTGACCACGAGAGATAACATTAATCTGATCGACACATGCTTCACCACAGGTGAGAACACTTCATTGTAGTCGATCCCCTCCTTTTGAGAAAATCCTTGTGCCACCAATCTGCCTTTATACCTCGGATCTTCCACTCCAGGTATTCCAGGCTTTAATTTGAAGATCCACTTGCTGCCTATGACTTTTGCATTCTCAGGTCTTTCAATTAGCGTCCAAGTGCCAGCTCTTTGAAGAGAGTCCATTTCATCCCCGGCAGCATTCTTCCAAAACTTGCTTTTCTTGCTTATTATAGCTTCTTTAAATGACTTTGGCTCGTTGATTTCTATCTCTTCAGATGCGGCTAAAGCATAAGCTGCGAAATCAGTATCTTCATACCTTGAAGGAGGTCTGATTTGTCTTCGCACTCTATCTCGTGCGAGCATATATCCTTCGATTTCTTCTTCTTCTGCGTTTTCATCTACTTCTTCAGAACTTGTTTCTTCTGAATTTTCTGATTCTTCAGATTCGGAAACTCCACCTTGAACAGGTGACTTCTCTACATCTGCCGAACTAGGCCCTTTGATTAGAGGTTCTCTGAAAGTAACTCTTCTGATCCCTTTCTTACTTTCTTCCTGTTCCTCTTTGGTTTCCGAGTGTTTAGGCAAATCTTCTTCATTAAACACCACGTTCCTACTTGTAATGCATTTGCCTTCCTCGGGTAACCAAACACGGTATCCTTTAACTCCAAATGGATATCCCACAAAAATGCCTTTTAACGCTCTTGGACTTGTTTTCTCTTGGATCGTGTGGACATACGCTGAGCAGCCAAATCGCCTCAGATGGTTCAACTCAGGTTTCTTTCCTGTCCACATCTCTTCAGGAAGTCGGTAGTCTATGGCTGAGCTAGGAGATCGATTTATAATGTAGACAGCCGTTGAGGCAGCTTCTGCCCAGATGTCTTGACCCAATCCTGCTTCTGCGAGCATACATCTTACCTTCTCCATGATCGTCCTATTCATTCTTTCTGACACACCGTTTTGTTGCGGTGTGTATGAACACGTTTTGTGCCTTTTGATACCTGAGTCTTTGCAAAGTTTGTCAAACTGTTTGTTGCAAAACTCTAATCCATTATCCGTTCTAAGACAATTTATTTTCTTACCAATCTGATTCTCCACGGCTTCCTTCCATTCTTTGAACTTGCTAAACGCCTCATTTTTGGATTTTAGGAAGTAAATCCAAACCTTATGAGAATAATCATCTATGAAGCTTATAAAATACTTGCACCCTCCTAGGCTATTCGGAGTAGATGGTGCGCCCCATAAATCAGAGTGTATGTATTCCAAGACCTCTTTCGAAGTGTGCTTGGCCGCAGGAAAGCTTTGCTTGTGAGACTTTCCCAGAACGCAAGTCTCACAGAACTCCAATTTATCGACTTCTTTGTTAGACAAGTATCCTTCCTTTACAAGCACATTTAAGTTCTTTAAACTCATGTGCCCTAGCCGGGAGTGCCAAATCTTCGTCATGTCCACGTCTGCTCGTGTCACATTCGCCTCCCCTTTCATAACTGTTCCTTGTAAGTAATACAAACCTTCATGGTACTTGCCTGATAAAATCTCTTTCCCATCTTTGAAGAAGCGTATTAAGAAGTTTTCTCCTTCGTATTTGCAACCAGCTCATTCTAGCATCCCGTAAGATATTAGATTCCTGCTCATCTTAGGCATATATCTTACATCTGTAAGAATAACCACAGATCCGTCGGGTCTCACGATCCTAATTTTGCCAATCCCTTTGACGTCGCAGTGAGTGTTGTTTGCCATCAACACTTTTCCTCCTTCAAATTCCACTAGGTCAAACAAAACATCTTTGTTGGGTGTGATATGGAAAGAACAACCAGAATCCATGACCCACTCTGAACCTGCGTCGTGTGTACTAACTGTTAGTACAAGTGGCTGCTTTGGTCCTTCAGCTACATTAGCAGCTCTATGCGTTTTCTTCTCGTATTCTTTATTCAATATCTCAAAGAAGTTTCACAATAACAATAATAGAAATCACAAGTGTGATAACCAAAATAAGAACTCTAAGAACTTATTTGCTATGCTCTTGATCTCTCTCTATGCCTTTGTTATTTGCTTTGTATCGGATAATTGTAACCTTTACCTATGGTCTCCTTTTATACTGGATCACATATTCCTTGTCCTCTGTAGCTTTGTATATTTTCCTGTTGTCTTTGGGAAAATATTGACCGACATTCTTTGACAAAAGGAAACTAACATTTCTTTTGTTTTGTGCAGGTTCCTTGCTGGGCTGGGAAAGGGCTTGAAGTGTTAAAGTTGAGGCCCACTTTACAGAACCATTCACTCCACCAAAACCTAGAGTTGATCAGTTGAGTAGTTCGCAGAAAAATGTATGTAATGTAAAACTGAATTTATGAAAAACAAGCTTGATTTTTTGACCAAAAAAAAGAAGGAAAAACAAGCTTGATCCTATAGTACCAAATAGGCAAATACATATATATATATGTTTAAAGGAATAAGTATTATTAAGTAGTGTAAGCTCACGGGTGCAATTACTAAAGCCATGACTTGCTTCGAAAGACATCACTTTTTACTACAATTACGCAGATTGTTCTCTCAAAATGAGAACTGTTGGACTGAAAGCAATAGAATCATAGTAGCATATATAAAAGGTTAAACGAGAACAAAATGGATAGGGAAAGAGAAACATAGTATCATAAATAAAAGCATAAACGAGAACAAAATGGATGGTGAAGATCGAATGCTATGAAAGATCTCTTCTTTCTATATATTCTCTTCCCATGTTTCTCCCACACTATGTAGCACATTATACATATGTGTGTATGGTAGAAACATAAGTTGATTCTTTTTGATAGATGTAATCCAATGGTTTTCGATACTAGAGACCGATTCCACACTTAGGTCAGTGCCAGCAGAACCCATAATACATGTATTTAAATTAACAAGTGATGCACGCATATAGCTAGCTAGGTTTACGTTTGTGTTATATATATTGACCATAAACACATTCATACAAAAGAAGAATAAACCCCATTTGAGTAATATTAGTCCCTCAACGTATATATGAAGCGACATCATACATGATACAATTGAAAGATAAGGTAAATTATTTGAAGTAGAAGAAAAAGGTATTGTTAGGAGGAGTAGAAGGATCTTCGTCTCATTTCCCAGAACTCAGTATTCATTCACGGGATTCTTTCATAGAGATGAACCTAATTATCAATGTTCACTTAAAAAGATTTATGATACTTGTGCTTATGATAATTTTTGAAGGAGAAGGAGAGCTCAAGTTATGAGTGCTAATCTCCAGAACTTGAATGATAGTACCGCTTATACAATCATAGCCCATGTATGTATGAACGCATCCAGGCATAAGTATGTAAATATATACACACGCACATGCATGCGTAACGTCAGGGTCTGAAGAAACAGAAAATTAAAAAAAAAAAGTGGAAAATCAATAAGAGCCTGAAATTGGCACTTAGCGAACGAAATGGTCTCACACTAGACCAAAGATATACAAATGAGGAAAAGACGAATTACGGTTTTATTTGTTTCTTTGTAACCAACATGTTTTCCATCAGTTTTCAAATGAACAATACTTAGGTTCACCTCTGAGGTGAATGGTTAAATTCATCACACTCTTCGTAACCAATCAAAATGCCAAATATAAGTAGTTAAAAAATGCAATAAAAATAAAAAATTAAATAGCTGAGAAAAAAACAATACCGACATTAATTAACACCGTCTGCAAAATTCTAAATTTTAAAAACCTGAACTCTAAAACCATAAACTCTAAATTCAAAACACTAAACCATTAACCCCAATCCTAAAATCTACACCCTAAATTTTAAAACCTAAACTCAAACCCTAAACCGTAAACCCTAAATCCTAAAATTTAAACCTTAAAGACTAAACCCAAAACTCTAAACCATAAACCCTAAATCCTAAAATCTAAACTCTAAATCATAAACCCTAAACCCTAAACTCAAAACTCTAAATCTTAAACCCAAAATCTAAATCCTAAACCCTAAACCAAACCTCTAAACCGTAAACCTTAATCTTATTAACTAGAAGTTGGGTTTACGGTTTAGAGGTTTGGGTTTAGGGTTTAAGATTTAGAGTTTAGGGTTTAGGATTTGAAGTTTTGGGTTTAGAGTTTAGGGTTTATGATTTAGAGTTTTGGGTTTAGGCTTTATGGTTTAGATTTTATGATTTATGGTTTATTGTTTAAAGTTTGAGTGTAGGGTTTAAAATTTAGTGTTTAGGTTTTAGGATGAAGATTTATGGTTTTTAAAATTTTGTGTTATACTTAATGTTGGTGTTGTTTTTATTTCAGTTATTTATTATTATTTTTTTATTGTCTTTTTTAACTATTCCTACGTGGTACTTTGATTGGTTATGAAAATTGCGGTGAATTTCACCATTCAGTATAGGGGTGAACCCAGATATTGTTATTTTCAAATTATGCTTTTATTAATTGAACATGAAATTGATTTGTCGTGGTCCCTTTCTATCGATAGTACTTTGGTAAGAAATTTTGCCCCTTTTGTCTATCATCCGACTATTATGCCATTGAAATGGTCATCGATAAAAATTGTGTGCAAACCTACTACACTTTCCAGTATTTCATCACTGGCTCAGAGACTATAGTTTCTATGTGCTCCGATTAGTGCAAATGTTAAAATTCATAAATGTTAAAATTCATACCATTTTTTGAGTTTTTACAATGTTGCAAAGCAACTTATTACAAAGAGCAGAAATAAAAGAGAGAAATAAAGATCATACAACGAGTTTAACTAAAAGGATCAACGAACCAAAAGTACAACTCGAGCAACGAATGTGCCTGAGAAGAGTCCCGGGGAAAAGAGAGTAGCCTGTCATGCAGAGAACGATCAACCAACTTGAAAAAGGCCGGAGGAGGAAGAGACACATTTCTAAAGATACGAGCATTACGCTCCCGCCACAAACCGTAGATTATCACCTGCAAAATCAGCTTGAAAATCACTTTAACCTGAGAGGAATAAGGATCTTGAAACTGTGAGGACATAAGCACTGCTGCTTGGAGATGAGCAGGAGGTGATGAGATAAAACGCCCACAGAACTTGTTCCATATCTGAACCGCGAACGGACAGTCAAAGAACAGATGGTTGTGGGATTCAAGACCATCAGCACAAAGAACACAAGAATCCGGCACTTGTAAACCCCAAGACAATAATCGATCTCTTGTTGGTAATCTAGCCAACATAGACAGCCATGTAATAAAGGAACAACGAGGAATTTCCTCCTTGAACCACACCACTTCAAACCAAGAAACAGTTGGAGAAGTAACTCGCAACCTGTCCCAAGTAACACGAGTTGAAAACTCATAAGTAAAACCACCAGATTGACCCCTCCAGCGGTAGGTATCAGAACCATTGGAAGGAGAAGGGACACTAGTGGTTGACAAGACAACCTGTAACGTGACCGCTTCTTCTGAACGGGCTGATGGAAAGAACCAGTTACCATTTACCACGGCCTCAGATACAGAAGCAGAGATAGGAATCTGGAGTTGACGGGTACCTGATGAGCCAAACATAATGCTTAAAGGACCCAATTCTGTCCATTAATCATACTAGAAGGATGCATATTGACCATCACCCACAGTACATCTAAGAAATTGGGGTATGAGATTCTTGAGCTGCAACATACCACGTATTGTAGGAGAAAAACATTGAGAGTCTCGCACAAGCCAATAATTTTGATCACGAAACCGGTTATGGGACAGCCACGCAACCCATAAAGATCCGGAGTTAGAGAAGAAGTTCCACAGTCTCTTCAGTCTAAAAACCAAGTCATAATCTTCAAGCCGCCTGAGGCCAAGACCACCCTCCGTTTTCGGCCTACATAGATCAGCCCAAGAAACTCGGGCTCCAACAGAGGAAGAAGTAGAATTCTTCCAAAGGAACGATGCACACAGGGAATCCACCTTTGCGTAGAACCGCTTAGGGAGGACGAATACCGAACTCCAAAAGTTCACCATACCATAGATGACAGAGTATATGAGCTTCACTTTCCCCGCAAAAGAGAGACATTTAACAGTCCATGAATGAAGCTTAGAAGTGATTCTCTCTAGAAAAGGTTGGAGAGTAGCCATGTTAATATTTTTTGGGTCTAACGGAAGCCCCAAATACCTCGTTGGAAAGGTCCCTCTCCGAAAACTCGATAAATCAGCCATGACCGATGCTTGAATATCAGGATATCCTCCAAAAAAGATCTCAGACTTAGCATTATTCATATCCAAACCAGACCAAGATTTGAAGATAGCCATAACTGATTTAATACCATTGATAGAAGACCGAGAGCCATCAGAGAAAACCAATAAATCATCCGCAAAAAGCAAGTGAGTAAGACGGGGAGTGGAACATAATGGATGCATCCGAAAGGAGTTATGTAGCTCAGCTCTGTCCAACAACCTAGAAAGGACTTCCATAACCATTATAAACAGGTAAGGAGAGATAGAGTCACCTTGCCTTAACCCTTTCTTTCCTTGGAAAAACCCAGCCAGCTCTCCATTTATAGCGACTGAAAACCTCGGGGAGGAGATACATTCTCTAACCCAAGTAGTAAACATCTGCGGAAAACCTTGAGCTTGGAGAAGCTTGATGATGAAGTCCCAACAAACGGTATCAAAAGCATTTCGAATATCCATTTTCAGCATGCCACTCTTTAAACAAGTATTTTTGTTATAGTCCCTGATCACTCCGATTACAAAAATTATTTCCATGAAAATTAGAACCACTGAACACTGTAGCTAAGGTCTTAGAAATGTATCCAACCATACCCGCTAATCTTTTTGTTTGTAAATTCTATTTTCGAAAATAGCATCTCCAAGACTGAAAAGTTCTATGTAAATAGAAAAATTATTTGGTAGGAAAGAATAAGCACATTATTTAGTAGTGTCTAAGCTTACGGACGCAATCACAAAAGCCATGACATTCTTTGGGAAAAACATCACTTTCCTTTAAATTACGCAGCTCTTTCTATAGACATTGAGAAATTTGACTCTGAGGCCCTGTTCGTTTGGTCACCCAGATGATCCATCTGGGTGAAGATGCAAATCGATGTTCGTTTTTAAAAACTCATCTCAAATTCTCACCCAAATGAAGGTGAGTCTTGATGGTGTATCTGCATGCAGATACATCTAGTTCAGTCCAAAATGATAAATGACAAAAATGACCTTTTAAAATCAAAATATTATTTTCAAACCCCAATTCTATTTTTTTTTGCATATACATTTTTCTGCTATAACCAAAAAATGCATTTTCTCGCAAAAACTGAAAAACACATTTTCCCACCAAAACCGCAAGATGTGTTTTTCCGCAAAAAAAAATGTAAAACACATATTTCCATAAAAACACATTTTTCGGCCAAACCAGTAAAACCGGATTTTTCGACCAAAACCGAAAAACGCATTTTCCCGTCAAAACAAAAAAAAAACGCATTTTCCGGCCAAAACCGGAAAAAACATTTTCTCGCCAAAACCGGAAAACGCAATTTTCTCGCCAAAACCCGAAAAACACAATTTTCCCGCTAAAACCGGAAAAATGCATTTTCTCGCCAAAACCGGAAAATACAATTTTCCGCCAAAACCGGAAACGGAATTTTTCCGCCAAAACCGGAAATATGCATTTTCCGCCAAAACCGGAAAATACATTTTCCCGCCAAAACTGGAAAACACAATTTTCCCGCCAAAACCGGAAAATAGAATTTTTCCGCCAAAACCGGAAAATAGAATTTTTCCGCTAAAACCGGAAAAACGCATTTTTCCGGCAAAACTAGAAAACACAATTTTCCCGCCAAAACCGGAAAACAGAATTTTCCCGCCAAAACTGGAAAACGCATTTTCTCGCCAAAATCGGAAAAACGCATTTTCCCGCCAAAAGCGCAAAACATACTTTTCCCGTCCAAACCGCAAAAACGTATTTTTCCGCCAAACCCATAAAAACGTATTTTTCTGCCAAAACCACAAAAATGCACTTTTTCGCCAAAAACACATTTTTTCTCAAAAACCGCAAAAATATTTTCCGTCAAAACAGTAAAAATGCTATTTTTCCGCCGAAACGTAAAAAAATATATTTTAATCATTTTATTAACAAGTCCACCTGGATGTAGATGAAAATTAAAAAATGAAAAAGAAACGAACATAGTTGCATTCAGATGATTCATCTGGATGCATGGACGAAATGAAGAAACAAACAACACCCAGATGGAGCATCTGGATAAGACATCTAGATGACCATCTGGATGCATCTTCCAAATTTGACTCTTTATATTTAATGATGATCAGATGAATTTCAAAAGAGAGAAACATAGTACCATAAATCTCAGAAGAAAAAAAAAAGAGAGAATGGAGAGGGAGAGGGGAAGAGAAATCGTAGGAGAAGGAAGCTCAATGTCGTCGAGGGAACAACGAAACCTCAGAGAGCAAGAGCGACGAATGCGTATGAAACATCTCTTCAATATACTCTCTTCTTATGTTTCTCCCACTCATAGGGTTCGTATTTACATCTCTTTTTCTCTATCTATACATTAATTATATTGTAAAATATACCAAAACTATTTTATATATAATGCAGACTTAAGTACAAGTATTCACTTATAGCTTTTTAGTATTGGTTATATATATATATATATATATTTTGTTTAACCAGGTGTTGACCTTGCGGCCCACCACCTAGACCCGGCGCCAGCCTTTGTCTGTACCTTTTTACGGGCTTTGGACACGCTTCCCCCTCCCCGCGAGTCGAACAGCCGACTGGTTATATATATTTGATCATATATAACCACATTCATGCAAAGAAAAAACATGGAATTAGTTAAGTTGGTTTTTTTTTATGGGCTGTAACAGTTACCAGTGCCTCAACGTATAGAACAAGCGACATCATACATGATTCAATTGAAAGAGAAGGTAAATTATTTGAGGGAGGAGAAAAGGACTTTGTTAGGAGAAATGGGGAAGCACTCTGAGGGGTCGTCTCTTCTGCTGAAACTCAGTATCTATTCCCGGGATTCAACCATACAAAATGAACCTGACTATGGATCTGAACATGAAACGAGTGATGCTATACCAGCTTTTAAATGTTTTTGAAGAAGAAGGAGCTCAAGTTATGAATGCTAATCTTCAGAAATTGAATGATAGGGTCATCATTTTATACAATCATAGCCCAGGTATGCACGACCATCCACACATATGTATGCGTATGCACACGCACATACATATTTAAGTGTCACGTCTTTTTGATATACTTTTAATTCATTCTGATATTGCATGTACGTGAGATCACCTAAATGAATATTTGCAGGCTATGATATTTCGAATCGGCATTGATCCATCAAGGATAGAAGAGAGAGTAATTGATACTATCTTTTAGTAAAAAGACAATTGAAGATTATTATATCCCCATTCTTTAGTCTACGTTGGTGATCATGCGATACTTTTAGGGTGTTTTTTACGAATGTACAAGTTTTTTAGTCATGAGATGAGTATATTCAATGTGTTTTTAGAGTGTGACAAAATAATTGTTTTGAGTTCGATCATGTAAGCATGCGTAAATTAATGAATAAGAAAAGTTTATTGGTTAATGATATTTACTTAAAATCAATGCATATATTCATTTGAGTTTTTTTTTTGTATGCTACATTTGAGTAAATCTGTATCAAGACAAAACAATATTACACCCTGATGTTTAAACATATATACACTTTGAAAATAGGGAAATTTGGCTGTATAACAAGAAAAAAACACATAATTCACTGCATAGCCATTGTCCTAACCTTTCTATACACATCGTTAACTTTATAAATTAATATTGTATTGCCCCTTCTTACAACCGGTGAAACCTGAAACAAAAAAAAATAATAAAATTCCTAATTATTATCCAGAAAGTAGATCGTGGCTTTACTGTCTTCACATATTTCCTTTTTATTTTCTTGATAATTTTGTAGCCTTTGAATCCTCTCCGCTCCGTCTCGCTCCACATCGTCACTTCTGTCAGGGATTTGCATTGAATTGTTGACTTCTTCTTCATTTTTTTAAGTGCGTCCTCTTCTTCTCGTCTGAAATCGTCTGACAGAAAGGGCTTGCCATGCCATCTTTGAAAGGTGAAGAATACGCTATCACTGCGTTATCAGAGAAGGTTTGTGGAGAAAGAGACCGGTTAGGAAGCTTTGTCTGTGATAAAAAGGAGAGGCTTCTTTGATTCCAAAAGCGACAGTCGCGAAGATGCCAAAACATGTACGTATCTAGTTTGAAGTAAATCTCGGTCTCATGTGAGAGAAGATGAACAGTTTTTGTTATTGTGTTCTATTCTATTATATGCATATAGAATAGAAATGTAAAACAATATGTATTTTCATGTTTTGTTATGCTATAAATTATGTTTCTATTTTGTTATCATATTCCATTTCATTTGACGGTTACTAAAAATGTTCTACTTGGTTTACAAATACAGTTTGTAATTTTCTTAAAGTCTAACTATTCTTACATCTTTTGAACCTGCAAAAATTGTGCTATGGTCTACATTGTATAGTTAATATTACATATTATAATATAATATAACATATTATAATCTTATATTACATAATATTATATATTTTTTAGATTTTGAAATTTAGGTTAGGGTTCATATTTGGGTTAGGGTTTAGTGATTAGAGTTTAGGGTCTAGTATTTAGAATGTGAGGGAGTATGGTTGGAGTCAGCATTAGCTTCGTCTATGCAATCATATACATTTCATAATTTTACCAATATGTACTATGTTATTTATTTTGTTCCATTCGATTTGGGTTTAGGGTTTATATTTTGGTTTAGGGTTTATATTTGGGTAAAATTTTAGTGATTAGAATTTAGTATTTAGAAGGTGAAGGGGTATGGTTGGAGTTAGCATTAACTTCAATGCAATCATACACATTTCATAATTTTACCAATATGTACTTTGTCATTTATTTTGTTCCATACTATTTTGGATTTATGGTTTATATTTGAGTTTAGAATTTACTAATTAGAGTTGAAGTTTTAGTATTTAGTAGTTGGGATGAGACTAGGATAAGGTTTAATATCTAGATGTTTGGATTGGGTTATGTTTAGTATTTAGTGGTTGTCAGCAAGTTATAATCCTATACTACTTAGATGATATGGAATAGAACTTTTGGTACTTATGTATATGATCAATAAAGTTATACGTGGATGGTTTTTTCTTTTTCAAAAAATCACCATGTCGCTTACTTTATAAATTGTAACTTGCAACCTATTACACGAATGGGAAGAACCGGATAGAATGTACACAAATAGTCTGACATTAAATTATGTCAAAATCAATGCTAATCACTTAATTTCACACTGAAATATGGCTATTTGGCTAATAAGCCCTTGAAAATACATGAAAATGTTAAAAATAAAAAATAAACTTCTCAACGTAACTCTTCATCTTTATGTGTTTGTTTCATGAAAAAAATACAATCAGAATATTAGGACTTATAAAAAAAAACACTCATAGAGGAGAAAGATTATCAAGGAAGGTCATGGGTCGAACCTCCTGAAGATGCTAAAGCAAACAACGATCATTGCTTCATAGGCGTTTGGTTCATACATGGAGAGGTCACAGTGTAACCGTCACACGAAAGGTGCGTTATTAGGTTCTTCCCAAAGCATGGACATTTGCTTCTCTCTGCACGTATGGATTGCAAGGTTAAGATTTGGGATGTGTATAACTCTGGCAAGTGTATGAGGATTTACATGGGTCACGGCAAAGCTGTGGGGGATATTTGTTTCTCTAATGATGGGACTAAGTTCTTAACCGGTGGGTATGATAAGAACATTAAGTATTGGGATACGGAGACTGGTCATCGACTTTCTCGACAGGAAGGATCCTTATGTGGTTAAGTTGAATCCGGATGATGATAAGCAGAACGTTTTTTTTGGCTGGTATGAGTGATAATAAGATTGTGGAGTGGGATATTAATACAGGGGAGGTTACGCAAGAGTATGATCAGCATTTGGGTGCGGTTAATACAATTACGTTTGTGAATAATGATAACAGAAGGTTTGTTACATCAGTAATAGTTTTGATAACCAGATTCTGATCTACGGGGCATATTGTTGCTGGTTATGCATGCTAAGTTAACTTCTCGCCAGATGGACGGTTTTGAATGTCAGGAGATGGTGAGGGTTAAGTGCTGGCTTTGGGACTGGAAGCTGTAAAGAAGTCTTCAGGACTCTTAAATGTCACAATGGAGTGTGCACTGGAGCTGAATGGCATCCTCTGGAACAGAGTAAAGTCGCTACTTGTGGTTGGGACGGCTTGATTAAGTACTGGTAAGTAACCTTCTTCCAGTCTCTTCTTTTGTATTGTCATGATACGTGCCTATTTTTTTATGTTCAACAGATGCATAATGGTTGTGGGTATAACTGATGGTAGTAGCGACTGAGTTTTAGTTTGAATAGCGTTGCATTTAGCATGCGTCTTTAAATCCTTTGGAATCAGATATGTTATAATCTGTTCCCTTGATGATGTTAGTTTCATATTAGGATAGAACGTAGAGAATCAACTTCTGATGGATCCATTAGTACATATGTAAGTTGTAACACAAGATTTCCACTGTATGTTGCACGTCAATACTTTGATACTGATGTTTTGTTGAGCAATTTGAAGGGACTAAGACAAGACAGAGGCTGAGAGTATCTAAGAGAAAGAGAGGGAGAGAGTAGTAGAAGGCACAGAAGTGAGGGCCTAGGCTGGGGGGCAATTCAGAATGCTGCATCTTTTGGAAACAGAACCACCTTTTGAGTTTCACTTTCCTCTGTTTTTAGATTCTTCAGTGTTGTACCAGTACTACTCTCCGGTCTAATGGATCGTGTAGAGGGACACGACCAAATTCAATTTCCTCTGTTTTTAGATTCTGACATGCACAGAATCTATGTTATTTGCACCGTTGCAGCAATGTAGTCTTTTATTTGGATTCGTTATGCTAAACATTCATGTATAGAATTAGTTCAAGTGTTGATATGTGCAAACAATGCATGATTTTTTTTTCTCCCTCCATAAACCTAGTTTATCAGGTGCAATATGAATGTTTCGGTTCAAACCGGTCTGATTTATTAAGTTTACTAGTCAGTGTATCACTAAGCTATTGACTGGAATCAGCATGAAATATCAGTAATTAGTTTCAAATAATGAGCTTTATTAATCTTTGATTTGTGTTGTGAAGTTAGTTAGGGTGACATGATCAAGAGTGAGCAGAGACTAGAACTCGCCGTGAGCGTAACGCTGAGAGCAGCTCCCGTGTTCTTAAGAGCCATGGCGTAAACAGAGTGTGCGGTAATGACATCTTCGTTCTTGATCTTGGACTGAGCACAACTTATCTTCTTCCTTCTTCTCTGTAACTCTGTAAGTCAAGCTCTCTCTCCTACCAGTTAGACTTTTCATTTAAGAGTGAGATATGACAGAAGAGAGAGTTGAAATCAAAAGATTAATGGCGATGGTTTTTGTTTTTTTTTTGGGATTCAGAAAAAAAACCAAAGTGAAAGAGACTACGACAATGGAGCTGAGGGATGAGCTTAATAAAATTAAGATAATCTAGACCTTAGATGCTAAAAGGTTATGCCACTTACCTGATTTAGTTAGGAAATTTGACTTTTAGGATAAATCATAAAACTAAATCGGTTATGAATTAGCTGTAGTTTAAAAGTGTTCTATTGTAACAAAGTGATCCGGCATGTAATGCATAAGAAGAAATGTGACATCACATGTAAATGTTTTTTAAAAATAAAAGAAAATCTATTTTGATTTTTTTTTTTAAACTTGCGTTTTGGTATTTTTCTCCATTCCCTTTTTTTTTTTTTTTTTTTTTTTGTAACTATTTTTCTCCATTCCCTTCATGTGCTGTTATCACTAACTTGGAAATTCAAAGATACAAAATATATCTAATTAGTTAACTTGTATATAATAGACTCATAAAAAGATTTTAAAGAATAATATTATGCTATAAAAACATATTTGTAAGATAATCAAATCATATCAAACGTGAATACTCAATTTATTATAGCAAATTCAGATATATTTACTGTTGCCAGGTTGTTGACATAGCTCTAATTTGTTTTTTGAAAAATGGTTAAATCCATGTATATTAAATATACATACCTAATTTTCGTGTGAGAGATGCAGTCGGATGAATTTTTCTCCCCATATTCAAATGAGCTAAAAGTAATAATCCATATTCGAGTTGGTCACCGCTGGTTAACAAAGCTCTAAGTTTCTTTTGAAGATTTAAAGCAAAGATATATTTAACCATGTGTTAACATGAATCATGCAAAAGAATTAGAGAATATTAATCTGTGAAGGAAAGAAAATGAATCTGAATAAGGAAAGAAAAATGAATCAGAATAAGGGCCATACAAAAACTTGTCTGATGTTAGCTATAGAAATTTTGCTACATTCAAAACACAAGAAAAAATATGAAAAAGAAACGGTGGAAAGAAAAAGGGAAAATTGCATTCTATAGATTTTTTAAATTGACATTATTAATTTTTTCTGTAACACATGAACATATGTGTTGGCTAATACTCCCTCTGTTTTTTAAAGATGAATGTTCTAGGATTTTCACACTTATTAAGAAATCATATTAAAACTTAGTTATTAATGCATAGTTTTTTGTAACTTTATATTTTTTATATTTTTAAACCAATAGGATTAAAAGAAATGTAATTAATATTTTTGAAACACACAATTTTTCATTATTAGTTGACAAAATATGCTTTGAAAACATGAAAAATACATCTTTTGGAAACAAAATATTTCTCTAGAACATTCATCTTTAAAAAACATAGGTAGTATGATTTAGTATATAAAGGATGTAGTAGTGAATTAGAAAGCATGAATTAAAGAACGCCAAGCCCAGTAAACCTGATTACTGGAGGCCCAACGAATGAAATTTTGGCCCAGTTGGTAACTAGGGCATTATTGTTGTGGCATGAAAACGAGTCAGCCTGGTGGGAAGAATCCAGAAGAAGTGATGAGTAATTCTGCGCCTGGAGGGTCGACGAAGACGAAGACGAAGACGAAGAGGAAGGGGGGTGGGCGTAAGCGTAATCCAGACCAACGAACTGCTGTTGATTCCGAGTATCGTGCGCCAGGACGTTCATATCGGCGCTTGGAAAAGAAGCGAGAGGCTCGCCGTAAGGCTCAGAGGGAGGAGATTTATCGAAGAGAAGAAGAGACTCTTCGTAAGGCTGAGGAGGTTTTTTGGCGTAAAGTGGATGAAACAGATGTATGTTATTTGATTTGATTTGATTTGATGATAATAATGATCTTCCTATTTAGTTGATAATTGTTGAGAGTTTCTATATATGTTTTAGGGCTTCGATATCGAGATCGAGGGTGCTCCTTGCCATTTTGGTGGTATGAGTATGTATAAAGGTGGAGATTGTCCACTTGAAGTGAAGCTTTATGCAAAGGTGGGACTTCATCGTTACAATATGCTAGAGGTAACACTTTTGTATCCATCATCTATATCTGATCTTGATCTTCTTGTTTGTTGCTGTTAATAACTCTTTTAAGTCTTCTTCCTCAGGGGACGAACTTGCATCTTCACGAAATAGAGAAATACGTTGTAGTTTGTACCCTCATGCCTGTCTCTTATTACATTACTTTGATTGCTGAGGATCCAGCTACCTCCTCCTTTGTTGTTTTCCAGACTAATGTTGACCAAAGAAGTTTAGGCCAGATTGATTTCACTTGTTATATCTCCAGACCTAAAGGTTTAAATTTGCCGCTTTTCTTTGTAATTAAATTGATGATTGTTAATAACTATAATATATTAATGTATTTTGACTTGTCTCTCTCTAGGGATCAAGAGTGAGATTTATCCTAACCAGTTCTTCGATGCCAAGGACTTGCCTGACAAGTGGCCTTCAAAGGAGGCTTTTGCTGATCAAAGTCGATTTTTGTACAAGGTATAACAACTCTTTGATGAATATGACAAATGTATAATAAGAATGTGCTTTCATTTCGCCATGTTTTGCTTCGCAGATGCAGAAATCAGATTGGGAAGAACATGACTGGATTCGCTTGTATATGGAAATTTCCTTCTTTAACAGACATAGGTGCTTGAATGTAAGGGTTTTTTTTTTTTTTTAAATGGTTAAACTTTTTTTTAGTGGTTTCTTGTTTATATATAAAGTGTGTTTCTTCTTGTGTTGTTGCAGCACAACATGTCTGATTTAAAGATTTTGGACGTAGTGGTAGAGACTGAGGAAAATTTGCCACATGAGACTGTACTCAAGAGTCTTAGGAATGTCCTTGTCTACATAAGATATGATCAAGACTTGGGAGCGGATGGTGTTTGCAAACACATAGCCATTGTTCGAAGAACTGTCGAGCCCACAACTCACTGCGTTTGTCTCTTGGGCGAGTCTCAGCTTGTGCCCGACTCTGAGTAAACTTAACTCTTTACTTAAGTAAGATATATGTTCAAAAATAAACAAAACATGCCAACTTGTGTCGTTGGTTTTATGTGTCTTTATCTTTCCGAGATAATCCAAAAACCTCTCTTCCTGTCTACAAGCAGGTTGTGAAATGAAATTTCGTTACAAGTACTTAGATAATTGAACGATATGCTTGACTCTTTTATTTTCAACTTCTCATCCTTAATATTTACTTAGTTACAAGTATTGCTTGACTCTTTTACTTTCAACTTACTCATCCTTAATATTTATTTCGCTACAAGTATCCTAGAGCATCTCCAATACCCATAGAGTCCCTGATCATCATTAGTACACATCTAATATCTTCTGAACCAAGTCATTCCACTCAGTGACATGATTAAATATTCAGAGTTTAGAGGCAAACCACTACTGCTCTTTGAACCCACTAGACTATCATCTGGATAAGAAGCCCCAAATACTTCCATGGCGTCTAGAGCTGGAGAAACCTTTTTTACCTTCAAACATAAACCAGTAGATTAGTTTTTTGCAAATAACTTTTGAAATTGGGATGAACAATTTACTTTCGAGGATCATCAAAAGAAAATGTTTGGTCATCACGAAAATGGTTTATATATTTTGCATTTCATTCACTTTTTTCTGTTTGAGGATTGACAAGTCATATAATATATTTTTTATCAATGCTAATGATTCACATTGGATAGTAGCGCTGGGCATTTGGTTTTTGGTTCGGGTCAGACTATATCCTAAATAAACCATAATTTGAAATAGAAACTTGTGGTTGATGAATTTTACTGTTTTGGTTTCTATAAGAAATTCAAACTTTTCTGATTTTTCCAGTTTTGTATCTACTTTATATTTTATTAAAAAATTATAGTGAAAAAGTCCTTGGATAAACATACATTTCAATGAAGACACATAACACATGTATTAGAAATATCTTTGACATAGAAAAAGTCCTTGGAGAAACATACATTTCAATGAAGACACATAACACATGTATTAGAAATATCTTTGACATAGAAAAAGTCCTTGGAGAAACATACATTTCAATGAAGACACATAACACATGTATTAGAAATATCTTTGACATAGAAAAAGTCCTTGGAGAAACATACATTTCAATGAAGACACATAACACATGTATTAGAAATATCTTTGACATAGAAAAAGTCCTTGGAGAAACATACATTTCAATGAAGACACATAACACATGTATTAGAAATATCTTTGACATAGAAAAAGTCCTTGGAGAAACATACATTTCAATGAAGACACATAACACATGTATTAGAAATATCTTTGACATAGAAAAAGTCCTTGGAGAAACATACATTTCAATGAAGACACATAACACTTGTATCTACATGTATTGAGTAAATCTCACATTGACATTTCACTTATAATGTTGCCTTTAATGAACAATCGTATTTATAAAATTTCTGTTACTATATCAAAATATGTTTGTGGAATCAATTCTCTTCTTGGATTTACGGAATCGAGACACCGTACTCCAGCCATCAGTACGAAACTTGCAAGAATACTTACTCCATAGCCATAAAAGCAAAGACTTCTTCTTGTTATCCGTCGCGTAACAATCTTGATCACCAGCTCGTACCTTTCTTCCCATCGAAGAAGAGATGCGAATCGGGCTATTCTCTAAGCATTTCCTGTAAGCTTCAAGAAAAGGGTCAACGTCTTTCTTCCTAAAACTTGACAAACCGGACCTCGATGTCTTGACCATGTTGGAAGGCGTGAAAGGACAGACAGCAAGAGGACTCTGCAACACTTCGTAACTATACTCAGCATGAGGACATGGAGGTGGCGTAAGCGTCCATTGTAGCTGATCACGGCCACTTCTGTTCTTCTTTCTTGAAACTCCAGGCTTTAGTTCCCATGAGAAGGGGACTTTGGCTTTAGAAGTATGATCCAACTCATGGTGGTTTGGACTAAACATAACTCGAGTCCCGTGCGGTCTTTGTTGGATTCGTTATAAGTGTGTCTTCATTTGAGATATGGTGGTGTGTGTAATATATATACCAAAAGTTTATTTCGTAAAATCTGATTTGATGTATGTATATTCACCTAAGTTTTGATTAATATATAGTTGGAATGATAGCATCGTTAGGACTCTCTTGGCTATATATATAACCGCCTACTTTATGAATATATACACTAAAAATATCATTTTTCTGTCTTGTACGTATCTAACGCAATACAAATTAACCGAAATTACGCATAATGTTTGCGTATTTCAATAATTAATAGAATGAATACAAGTTTTTCCGTCCATGACATAAGACGTCTATAATTGAATGCATATGTAGGCATTTGTATAAAAGTATTATTATGTACAACTATTTCATGAATAGTTAATAAATTCTTTAAAAGTAAGAAATAACCAACCAATTAACAACAGGAAAAAAAAAATATAAGCAACAAAAACAACGTGAACGGCGAAAGAAAAAAAAAAAAAAACGTGAACGGCAGGATTCGAACCTGCGCGGGCAAAGCCCACATGATTTCTAGTCATGCCCGATAACCACTCCGGCACGTCCACTTTTTGAATGAATTGAATACAAGAAATTATATCGCTTAGATGTTTGACTATAGTTTATAAACTATCTAAGACCCTAGCAAGAGATGTATAAAGCCAAGTATTAGGATAATACTATTATGTCAAGTACGTACACAAACTCCTAGAATCGTAGAAACAAATTAGCTTTTGTTAAAATGAGAACATATGAAAGTCACTGCATTAAAGCAAAGAACATGGATTGAGAAGAATACTCTTCATGGAAAACCAAATTATAAACAACTGTTATTTGAACGCAATGCGTATATTCTCATAAGCAAATATTCCATTATTTATATGTTTCTTTGTTTCATCTCAAGAAACCCCACGAAGAGTGAACAAGATCACCCGAGGAGACAACAAAGATCCCAAAAGAAACAACGAGAAAGAACACAAGTTTAAGAAGAAACAAAACCAATATATGTTGCAGATCGAGAGGTAGTGAGACTATTGGTTCTTTAAGGGTCAAAATGAACTGTATCTCTTTTTTTTTTTCAAGCAGCGTCCACTTTGTCCTTAGCGGCATTATCTCCTCCTTCAAGCTGGCTCAAATTTCCTTTCTCCTTGATCAGCTGAATATGATGGTGCTTGCAATAAAGCTTCCCCTCGTGAGCTATGTAATTCGAAGGACTTATCGTGCATCCTCCATGTGTACACTTGAAGCAGCTCTTGTGGTACAATGTCCCATTCACCGACACCTTCACAAAGTCCACATAACAAGCAGTACAGTAATGTTCAAGTTTTCACGTGTTTTACAATATATTATAATGCTTTTGGCTATGGTTTACGCATTTGATTCTGATTATTAAGTAAGGTTTTGGATTGTATATACCTTCTCAATTGGATAGACGGTTTTGTCACAGCCAACGCATTTTTCTCGTGTTCCACCAAACATATTAGACACTTTGGTACCAGCAGGTCTCTGTTAAAGATAGCTCTAGTTAGCTGTTTAATAACAAGAACATAACAAAAAAAAAAAACACAATCGAGAACAGGTTGCTGTCTGAAACTACCTCTCCCTCCAAAGGCTTATCCGGTTTTCCGATCTTTGGTGTCCCTAAAATATTTAAATAAAAACTTTAGATTAATATTTCAAGTTTAAAAAAGCTCACTAAGTTTTCTTATTGTGATCTGTTTTTTTCTTTCTTGCTGAATATTTACCTTCGAAGCTCTTCTCAAGACTTCCTGTTCTCTTGAAGTTCTGATCAAAATGTGGTCTGCAATAGAGAACTCCTTCAAAGGAGTTGTAATTGCTAAGCTGTTTCATCAACAATAAAAGCATAATCAAATCTTTAAACCAGTCAAAGATTCATCTGTCACTCTTCCACATAAATAAATGAAAAGTATACTTATTAATATGGGTCTTCTCTAACATTTATATATCTACTAGATCTTCCCTTGGTGTTTATCAAGAAATCATCAGATGTAAAGAAGAAGAAGAACTCATACCTTTAGAGTTCCTTTGCAATGGTGACAACGGAAACAGGCTTTGTGGTAGACCCGGTTATCTGCGGTTAACTTGTCGACGAGGTAAACGGTTTTGTCACAGGCCATGCATTTTTGTGTTGTTCCTGCGAACGCCATTTGTGTGATATTTCTTGTAAGAGATCAGACCAAGAGTCAGAAGAAGAAGAAGAACAGAGCTCAATGTTCTTGATAAGAGATAAAGATGAAGGAAAGAGACTTGTCAATTATTGTTGCTTTGTTTTTTCAATAATGGGGACCAGATATATTGAAAACGAACATGTCTCTCTTCTTCTTCTTTTCTCTTTTATATTTTTATTATAAAGTAAAAATTCACTTAATAAAATTTTGATAAATTTGAAAATTTTAGTAAAAGGTGGTAAAAGAAATTCCAAAAATTAGTTGTGGAAGAAAGTCTTTGTATTCAGATGTGATTAAAGAGTTAATATAACAACTCAACATGCAGCTACATAATTTGGAATTTTGCTCTAATTCAAATTTGAATATTGTATGTAATTTACTGGCAACGTCAGCATTGTTTTTGTCACTGACTAATCCAGAAAACAAGATAAATGTTGAATTAATAAAAATTTGTACTGTACTGATAATTGAAAAACAAATAAAAAAAGTTATACGGTATTTGCCGTCTCTTTAATGATTTTTGTCCAAACTTGAAGTAAGCACCCGTCCATATCTGTCTCCTAGATATTTTCAACATTAAATCAGTGATCTTAACTCTATTTTAGGTAGATACATGCAAATGCAACTCAGTGGTCTTAACTTTATTAAATCAGTGACTGTAAATTTATTTCTTTCTTTCTTGAGTTAAGCTAAGGAGCAAAAAAAGAAAAGAGAGAAACAACTGGAAAGGATCTTTGTCTTGTTTTAGATAATGCCTAAAAGCTGTAATGTTATGTTTAATTTGTTGGAAATCTGTAAATTAAATGTGTTTATGTATCAAAAGAATCTGAGACATGCTGTACATAAAAGGCTTTTGATGAGCTGTATCATTGACATAATTGGTTGGAGTCTTGAAGAGAATGAATGATCATAATGATGCCTACCATCTTTATTTAATCATAGATACACCTAATGTTACTTCATTTGTTAAAACTATAAACCTTTATCATCATTCATATAGTTTCTTAGATTTTTGCCCACCCCTTAGATCTCTATGTAGGGTTGCACATGATTACTTGCTAGTTACTTGCTTCCTAAAATCAAGTATCTGGCATTGTCAAATTAAGTAATAATTCAATAAATTTTATCATTTGCAAGTACATGTCAAGTATCAAATATATTTTTGAAAATACTAGCCTTATGGCACTTGATATTCATTACTTGTTTTAGAAAATACTTATTACCCGCTAAAAATATTTATTACTCGTTAAAAATACTTATTACTCATAAAAATTTACTAGTTAATCCTTAAAAATATTTCATAGAATGAATACTTGATTCAAGTAAGCCAAGTACAAGTATTAAATTAAACTAGTTGAACGCGCCGAGCCAAGTAGCAAGTAACTGTAAATTTACAAGTATGGCTTGTACATCCACCCCTATATTCTATGGGTTTCCCTTTTTTGCATGCATGGGCCTTCTCTCTTACATAATAGACTAACATATTAGCCATTGTCATTCTTCAGACTTAACTCTTTACTTAAGTAAGATATATGTTCAAAAATAAACAAAACATGCCAACTTGTGTCGTTGGTTTTATGTGTCTTTATCTTTCCGAGATAATCCAAAAACCTCTCTTCCTGTCTACAAGCAGGTTGTGAAATGAAATTTCGTTACAAGTACTTAGATAATTGAACGATATGCTTGACTCTTTTATTTTCAACTTCTCATCCTTAATATTTACTTAGTTACAAGTATTGCTTGACTCTTTTACTTTCAACTTACTCATCCTTAATATTTATTTCGCTACAAGTATCCTAGAGCATCTCCAATACCCATAGAGTCCCTGATCATCATTAGTACACATCTAATATCTTCTGAACCAAGTCATTCCACTCAGTGACATGATTAAATATTCAGAGTTTAGAGGCAAACCACTACTGCTCTTTGAACCCACTAGACTATCATCTGGATAAGAAGCCCCAAATACTTCCATGGCGTCTAGAGCTGGAGAAACCTTTTTTACCTTCAAACATAAACCAGTAGATTAGTTTTTTGCAAATAACTTTTGAAATTGGGATGAACAATTTACTTTCGAGGATCATCAAAAGAAAATGTTTGGTCATCACGAAAATGGTTTATATATTTTGCATTTCATTCACTTTTTTCTGTTTGAGGATTGACAAGTCATATAATATATTTTTTATCAATGCTAATGATTCACATTGGATAGTAGCGCTGGGCATTTGGTTTTTGGTTCGGGTCAGACTATATCCTAAATAAACCATAATTTGAAATAGAAACTTGTGGTTGATGAATTTTACTGTTTTGGTTTCTATAAGAAATTCAAACTTTTCTGATTTTTCCAGTTTTGTATCTACTTTATATTTTATTAAAAAATTATAGTGAAAAAGTCCTTGGATAAACATACATTTCAATGAAGACACATAACACATGTATTAGAAATATCTTTGACATAGAAAAAGTCCTTGGAGAAACATACATTTCAATGAAGACACATAACACTTGTATCTACATGTATTGAGTAAATCTCACATTGACATTTCACTTATAATGTTGCCTTTAATGAACAATCGTATTTATAAAATTTCTGTTACTATATCAAAATATGTTTGTGGAATCAATTCTCTTCTTGGATTTACGGAATCGAGACACCGTACTCCAGCCATCAGTACGAAACTTGCAAGAATACTTACTCCATAGCCATAAAAGCAAAGACTTCTTCTTGTTATCCGTCGCGTAACAATCTTGATCACCAGCTCGTACCTTTCTTCCCATCGAAGAAGAGATGCGAATCGGGCTATTCTCTAAGCATTTCCTGTAAGCTTCAAGAAAAGGGTCAACGTCTTTCTTCCTAAAACTTGACAAACCGGACCTCGATGTCTTGACCATGTTGGAAGGCGTGAAAGGACAGACAGCAAGAGGACTCTGCAACACTTCGTAACTATACTCAGCATGAGGACATGGAGGTGGCGTAAGCGTCCATTGTAGCTGATCACGGCCACTTCTGTTCTTCTTTCTTGAAACTCCAGGCTTTAGTTCCCATGAGAAGGGGACTTTGGCTTTAGAAGTATGATCCAACTCATGGTGGTTTGGACTAAACATAACTCGAGTCCCGTGCGGTCTTTGTTGGATTCGTTATAAGTGTGTCTTCATTTGAGATATGGTGGTGTGTGTAATATATATACCAAAAGTTTATTTCGTAAAATCTGATTTGATGTATGTATATTCACCTAAGTTTTGATTAATATATAGTTGGAATGATAGCATCGTTAGGACTCTCTTGGCTATATATATAACCGCCTACTTTATGAATATATACACTAAAAATATCATTTTTCTGTCTTGTACGTATCTAACGCAATACAAATTAACCGAAATTACGCATAATGTTTGCGTATTTCAATAATTAATAGAATGAATACAAGTTTTTCCGTCCATGACATAAGACGTCTATAATTGAATGCATATGTAGGCATTTGTATAAAAGTATTATTATGTACAACTATTTCATGAATAGTTAATAAATTCTTTAAAAGTAAGAAATAACCAACCAATTAACAACAGGAAAAAAAAAATATAAGCAACAAAAACAACGTGAACGGCGAAAGAAAAAAAAAAAAAAACGTGAACGGCAGGATTCGAACCTGCGCGGGCAAAGCCCACATGATTTCTAGTCATGCCCGATAACCACTCCGGCACGTCCACTTTTTGAATGAATTGAATACAAGAAATTATATCGCTTAGATGTTTGACTATAGTTTATAAACTATCTAAGACCCTAGCAAGAGATGTATAAAGCCAAGTATTAGGATAATACTATTATGTCAAGTACGTACACAAACTCCTAGAATCGTAGAAACAAATTAGCTTTTGTTAAAATGAGAACATATGAAAGTCACTGCATTAAAGCAAAGAACATGGATTGAGAAGAATACTCTTCATGGAAAACCAAATTATAAACAACTGTTATTTGAACGCAATGCGTATATTCTCATAAGCAAATATTCCATTATTTATATGTTTCTTTGTTTCATCTCAAGAAACCCCACGAAGAGTGAACAAGATCACCCGAGGAGACAACAAAGATCCCAAAAGAAACAACGAGAAAGAACACAAGTTTAAGAAGAAACAAAACCAATATATGTTGCAGATCGAGAGGTAGTGAGACTATTGGTTCTTTAAGGGTCAAAATGAACTGTATCTCTTTTTTTTTTTCAAGCAGCGTCCACTTTGTCCTTAGCGGCATTATCTCCTCCTTCAAGCTGGCTCAAATTTCCTTTCTCCTTGATCAGCTGAATATGATGGTGCTTGCAATAAAGCTTCCCCTCGTGAGCTATGTAATTCGAAGGACTTATCGTGCATCCTCCATGTGTACACTTGAAGCAGCTCTTGTGGTACAATGTCCCATTCACCGACACCTTCACAAAGTCCACATAACAAGCAGTACAGTAATGTTCAAGTTTTCACGTGTTTTACAATATATTATAATGCTTTTGGCTATGGTTTACGCATTTGATTCTGATTATTAAGTAAGGTTTTGGATTGTATATACCTTCTCAATTGGATAGACGGTTTTGTCACAGCCAACGCATTTTTCTCGTGTTCCACCAAACATATTAGACACTTTGGTACCAGCAGGTCTCTGTTAAAGATAGCTCTAGTTAGCTGTTTAATAACAAGAACATAACAAAAAAAAAAAACACAATCGAGAACAGGTTGCTGTCTGAAACTACCTCTCCCTCCAAAGGCTTATCCGGTTTTCCGATCTTTGGTGTCCCTAAAATATTTAAATAAAAACTTTAGATTAATATTTCAAGTTTAAAAAAGCTCACTAAGTTTTCTTATTGTGATCTGTTTTTTTCTTTCTTGCTGAATATTTACCTTCGAAGCTCTTCTCAAGACTTCCTGTTCTCTTGAAGTTCTGATCAAAATGTGGTCTGCAATAGAGAACTCCTTCAAAGGAGTTGTAATTGCTAAGCTGTTTCATCAACAATAAAAGCATAATCAAATCTTTAAACCAGTCAAAGATTCATCTGTCACTCTTCCACATAAATAAATGAAAAGTATACTTATTAATATGGGTCTTCTCTAACATTTATATATCTACTAGATCTTCCCTTGGTGTTTATCAAGAAATCATCAGATGTAAAGAAGAAGAAGAACTCATACCTTTAGAGTTCCTTTGCAATGGTGACAACGGAAACAGGCTTTGTGGTAGACCCGGTTATCTGCGGTTAACTTGTCGACGAGGTAAACGGTTTTGTCACAGGCCATGCATTTTTGTGTTGTTCCTGCGAACGCCATTTGTGTGATATTTCTTGTAAGAGATCAGACCAAGAGTCAGAAGAAGAAGAAGAACAGAGCTCAATGTTCTTGATAAGAGATAAAGATGAAGGAAAGAGACTTGTCAATTATTGTTGCTTTGTTTTTTCAATAATGGGGACCAGATATATTGAAAACGAACATGTCTCTCTTCTTCTTCTTTTCTCTTTTATATTTTTATTATAAAGTAAAAATTCACTTAATAAAATTTTGATAAATTTGAAAATTTTAGTAAAAGGTGGTAAAAGAAATTCCAAAAATTAGTTGTGGAAGAAAGTCTTTGTATTCAGATGTGATTAAAGAGTTAATATAACAACTCAACATGCAGCTACATAATTTGGAATTTTGCTCTAATTCAAATTTGAATATTGTATGTAATTTACTGGCAACGTCAGCATTGTTTTTGTCACTGACTAATCCAGAAAACAAGATAAATGTTGAATTAATAAAAATTTGTACTGTACTGATAATTGAAAAACAAATAAAAAAAGTTATACGGTATTTGCCGTCTCTTTAATGATTTTTGTCCAAACTTGAAGTAAGCACCCGTCCATATCTGTCTCCTAGATATTTTCAACATTAAATCAGTGATCTTAACTCTATTTTAGGTAGATACATGCAAATGCAACTCAGTGGTCTTAACTTTATTAAATCAGTGACTGTAAATTTATTTCTTTCTTTCTTGAGTTAAGCTAAGGAGCAAAAAAAGAAAAGAGAGAAACAACTGGAAA
Source organism: Brassica oleracea var. oleracea (assembly GCF_000695525.1). Taxonomy (NCBI): domain Eukaryota; kingdom Viridiplantae; phylum Streptophyta; class Magnoliopsida; order Brassicales; family Brassicaceae; genus Brassica; species Brassica oleracea. The sequence continues at coordinate 19,290,767 of NC_027755.1, forward strand.
GGATCTTTGTCTTGTTTTAGATAATGCCTAAAAGCTGTAATGTTATGTTTAATTTGTTGGAAATCTGTAAATTAAATGTGTTTATGTATCAAAAGAATCTGAGACATGCTGTACATAAAAGGCTTTTGATGAGCTGTATCATTGACATAATTGGTTGGAGTCTTGAAGAGAATGAATGATCATAATGATGCCTACCATCTTTATTTAATCATAGATACACCTAATGTTACTTCATTTGTTAAAACTATAAACCTTTATCATCATTCATATAGTTTCTTAGATTTTTGCCCACCCCTTAGATCTCTATGTAGGGTTGCACATGATTACTTGCTAGTTACTTGCTTCCTAAAATCAAGTATCTGGCATTGTCAAATTAAGTAATAATTCAATAAATTTTATCATTTGCAAGTACATGTCAAGTATCAAATATATTTTTGAAAATACTAGCCTTATGGCACTTGATATTCATTACTTGTTTTAGAAAATACTTATTACCCGCTAAAAATATTTATTACTCGTTAAAAATACTTATTACTCATAAAAATTTACTAGTTAATCCTTAAAAATATTTCATAGAATGAATACTTGATTCAAGTAAGCCAAGTACAAGTATTAAATTAAACTAGTTGAACGCGCCGAGCCAAGTAGCAAGTAACTGTAAATTTACAAGTATGGCTTGTACATCCACCCCTATATTCTATGGGTTTCCCTTTTTTGCATGCATGGGCCTTCTCTCTTACATAATAGACTAACATATTAGCCATTGTCATTCTTCAGAAAGTGCTTGCTTTTTTACCAGTCCAAGTGGATCGGTGTCCCTGAAGCGCTCCAACATCCTTACATGGCGCCTCTATTATATGGCACCTTAAATTCCTACTGATTTCGATACTGATGAGGAGTTGGGAGAGGAGGTGATAAGAGAGATGATGTGAAATTAGATTCTTCATTATACCCTCAAGCTTCAACCGTAACCACTGAGCTCTGAGGCCAAGTCTTCCACGGGTAACTAACAGAGATCTTCTGCTACTTATGTTTGATTCTCATTATCTTTTAAATATAGTCTCGAAGCAAAATAAGTATAATTTGTAGTTTAAGCGAGTCGTGAATCGTGATGCCATGCAAGCTCTTTTTTTTGTTTTACATGCTTGAAGTGTGTCTACGAGAAAATTTAACTCCACCCAGTTTGATTAAATAATAATATCAAAACTAAAAAAAAAAAAACTATATGTCTGTGCATGAAAATCTTATCTCTTTTACGTCAAAATTAACAAACCGCCAATGATAACACACAGAGTAAACCCTCATGAAAAACTTATTGCTTCTCCCGCAAGAAAGTCAATCCGTAAGATCAACTAATATACATCTGGGATAACGTTTATTTTGTTGGTGGAAGCTAAAATACGTGATCCGATCAATTTATCACATATAATGATATCTGGTCAAATCACCAAACTATTTGTTTATACGAGAAAATCACATTCTAGTTTTAAGACAAGTCTCATCATGATAACAACAAAGCCCTACTCTCTTGTCCGAATCATTAATCCTAACAACTCCTCCATGACAAAATAATCATTCAACCTCTCTACACACAAAAGAAACAAGTAAGCAAAGAAAGCAAGAAAGGATCTCATTCATCGAATCTAATTAAGATGGTGAGTCTCTTTTCGTCGAGGAAAGGAAGCAAAGAAAGCAAGAACCCTTATTCAAACCGGGGACTTGACAAGTTCTCTGCACTTCTCTCTGAGCTAGACGAGAAGAGACAGAACATTCACGCAAAGAGGGTCGACTCTGATGGGCCGCCTCTTGTTCGGTTTGTGTTCAAAAGCTCCGGCGAGTGTGTCCCTGTCATGATCAAGACAAAGAAGGGACCAAAGAAGAAGGATGATGCTCAAGACGATCTCGTTGTCAAGACCGAGTCAAACACAAAGGAGGAAAAAGAAATAAAGCCAGAAGCAAGGGAGCATAAACAGAGATGCGTATTGAAAGAGAATCTGAAGAAGTTTTCACGACCGAACCATTTTTTGCCGGTGACAGCAATCTTGGTTCTTATATTCTTAGTGTTTTTTGGACGAAGCGTTTCAACCATGTGCACTTGTATTGTTTGGTACTTGATTCCGATTATCAAGGAACAAAGTAGAAAGAAAGGTTCAACATACAAGACCAAAAAGAAGAATAAGAAGAAAATGAATACAGAAAATGGAGCATCGCTTAACAAGAAGATGGCTTGTGACCAAACTGTTCTCAAGGAGAAGTATCCGCATGTGGCTGCTCCTTGTAAAACCACCCGGTGACAGAAAAAAATGATAACCTTGTACTATTTTATTGTGTGTGAAAATTCTTTTATTCGTTTAATCTGATATTAACCCTAATGTTTTAATTCCTTATTTGTTTTGTTCATATAGTTGTTAATTATTAAAAATGATTTTTTTTTCTTTTTTGGTAAAATTGTAAATGAAAATGAAAAATTTGTATGTATTTGTTCACCACTTCTAGTTCTGATGACACATGTAAAACGGATGATTTTTTTTTGACCGTGGACGATAGTTTTTTGATTCAAGTCTACACCATTCGAATAATCTTTAGACTTAACGGGAATGTTTTGGCTTTCGACATGTTTGGTTGCTTGTTGTGTTTTGGACAACCTGTACAGTTTATTCACTTGTTTACTCTACACACGTTTGGTACGTATTATTTAAGGAATTTGTATGATACGGCTGGACAACCTGTATGATAACAAGTTGAATTTTCATCTATTTATTAATAATGTAATACATAGTTATCTTGTAAGATTAGCTTAATCAAAGAAAATACCATGAAGATGTTAATGTAATGCCAGCTAGATCAATGTTATATATTATGCTCATCACATAATTAAGCTAAGGGTCCAAAGGCATGTATCTTACTCTGTAAGACCGTAACCTTACCATCTTGAGTACGTGGCAAGATGCAATTGGTAGTAACCTATGGGTTAAGGTTACGGTCTTACAAATATGAAGCCGAGGGTTAAGGTAGTAAGACTTGTTCGATGTAACCGAGGGGAACTTGAGTGAGTGAGTGATTGGATTGAATTGAATTGAACCGAACCGTCTGTTATATGTGGGCTTGTAATACTCGCAAAGTCTTCTTACCTGGTGTCTTTCTTTATGGAGCAGCACTCATGGTTTCGTCAACAACTGTGTTCTTCTTTTGTGGTATTTACAATACGTTCTAAGGGACTTGTTTGTATTTAGTAAGATGAATTGCACTCTGAGCATGAAATCATTACAAGTCCTTGTGGCATTATGACAGCGTTATCTTGTGAGTTTAGGTGAACCAAAGAGAGATCAAGATCACCAAACCTCAGTCGTTGCGAAGGAGTAAAGAGTGAATACCATTACACGTATCACCAAACATCCTGCTTAATAAAACTACACCGTTTCGGTTAACCTCATTTAAATTCAAAGGGTTTAAGCCACACCGTATACCTCTAAAACACTAAGAGCATCATTATAGGTGGGACTTGTTTTAGGGCCCTTCACTAATTTTTATTATTATTTTTGGCTTAAGGACTAAAGTAAGGGATTTGGCTAAATTAGTTGATTATTGGTGGGACTTATGTTGTCCCTTAGTTAATTTAATTTATTATTTTAATTAATAATTAATGACATATATAAAAAAGAATTTTTAAATAAAACATATAAAAGAAAAGTGTAATATTAAAATTGAAAACATAAAAAAATTACATTTTTGAAAGAAAATACAAACATCATAATAAAGAAAATAGAAAACATAAGAAAATGACATTTTTGAAAGAAAATACAAATTATATATTATTTGTAGGATGTCCAAATTTAGTCCATATATTTTCAATCAAATCATTTTTCAAATGTTGATGGACTTGTCTATTCCGAACGCTCGTTCGACGTTCAAGTGTACTCCCGACAGTTGAAGGCATATTGACGGAAAATGTTTCCACATCTCCTTCTTCAAATTCATCAACGTTCTCATCCCTTCTTGATGATCGTTCATCTTCGACAATCATATTATGGAGTATGATACATGCTCTCATAATATTTCCTATTTTTTCTTTATCCCAAATATTAGATGGATTTCTAACAACGGCAAACCTAGCTTGTAGGACTCCGAATGCACGCTCGACATCTTTTCGCACAGCTTCTTGGGTTTGAGCAAATAATGAATGCTTCTGACCTTGTGGTAGTCGGATAGATTGAATAAAAGTAGCCCATTTTCGACAGTCTCTCCTTCCTCACCAAATTGTCCTTCTTCATTTCCCAAACGGTCGCAATCTCAGCCACAGTGGTCCCTTTACCCGTGTTTCTTTTAGCCTTATCAGCCTTGACACCTTCGGGCCTGCTCTCAACATCAACGAAGCCTTCGTTGGTAGATGTTTGGGAATTTACCTCCACATTCTTCCTCTTCGAAATGCCACCAGTCGTGGGTGTGTTGAGGCTGAGACACTTCTGTTCAAACCTCAACACACACCAAGCGTGTTCAAGTGTGAACTTGTGCTCTTGATCAGAGAAGAAAATGTCATGTGCCTTCTTCAGAACGTCAGTGTCACTCTCACCACTTCTCATTTCTCGCTCTGCTGCCGAGTATGCGGCACAGAACTTGTTAACATCTTCATTAATTCTGTGCCACCTCTTCTTGCAACAACCGTGCTCTCTCCCACCATCCTCTCTTCCATGGGGACTTGCTGCATAATAAGCAGCAACCCGTTTCCAGAAGGCCCCCGACCTCTGCTCATTTGCAACAATCGCATCCTTCGAAGTGTTAAGCCACGCACTGATCAGCACCTCATCATCTTCTGGATTCCATTTGCGCCTTACACCACGGGCAGCTGGTGTCTGTACTGGTGGCTCTAATGGTGCATCTTGAGATTGTTGTGAGCTGAAAGCCGGAAAAGGCTGTGATTCTCCGAAGTTAACACTAGAATGAAAACTTTCATAAGGAAAGTTTTCATGGAACACGCTACCTTGTTGACTGTGAAGTAGTCCTACGTAGCTAGAGGACTTGCTAGGAAGATTGTTTGGATCCATAACAGTAACAAAATATAAGAGATTTCTTGGAAAAAGACTAATGAGATGATAGAAGATAGAAAAGAGAAGAGATTTAAATAGGAGGAAGTGAAGACTACAAAGTACATCACCGCCTTAATGGCCAACTCCGAACAAGAAATGTCTAATCCCAACTTAATACACAACTAAAAAGCTATCAACTTTCTTTTAAAACATCAGTGGCTTAAATGTCTAACAGAAGACAGAGAAACAATCAGTTCACTGCATTACTATTGCAAGATTTTAATAAACATTACTCTATAAACTATGGAAAATGCAAAGTCTCATGAAAAAAGCTAATCAAGACAAATGACATGAGATATTTAAATCTTTACGGATCAAATTTGTTCATAGAAATCTAAACCACTTAAACAATTGATCTCAAACCATAGAAATCTATACGAAACAATCATACATTTGTTCATAGAAATCTATACTAAAGCTCCAAACTTAGAAATTTGAACAACCATACAATCAACACGAAACAATCACACAAGCTACAACGAAACAATCATACAATCGAACCATAGAAAGCTGCGGATATCTATACGAACTATCATAAATTGCCGAACCCTAGCAACTATACAATTGTTCTCAAACCAATGAATCTATATCTTTTTCCCATCGAATCTAACAAACACTCGGATAAATACCATTTTATTCTTCGAATTTCTAGAAAACCCTAAAAAAATTTCCAAAATCAGATCGGACTTGAAAAACATACCTTGTTAAGATTGGGACGATTCTCAATGGTTTTGGGGAGGATTGCTTCTCGTCGTTTTGGAACGGAAGCGAACCGATGTGGATTGAGCTTTGGAGAAGGATCGAGGGATCAAACGACGCCGGAAGCTGCGACCTCGCCAGCGAAGATAATACCGATCTCCAACTCCAGTGAAAGAGAGAAGACGCAGGGTTGCCTTTCGATTTGAAGAGATGGATTTGGAGATCAAGGCTTCGCCGTCGTCATCGCAATCGCCTTCGAGCTTTCGAATTTTTTTTTTAATTTTGGATTTCGGATTCCTCGAGGAGAAGAACACGCGAACAACACAGATGGAATCGGCCACTCCCGTGCTGCCACGTCGTCAACGGGACGAGCCCGAACAGCCCTTACTTAAGGCCCGTCCCACTCTCTTTTAATTTTTTTTTCATTTATATTCAACCCATTAATACGTATGGGACGGGCCTAAGGCCCCCGATACCGATGCTCTAACCTTCATCCTCCGCCATGTCCCTCTGTCATCTCCTTCGCCGTTCCTCCCTTATTCACCGTCTCTCTTCCCCAACAACCACCATCCGAATCCCTCTTCCGATCTCACACATCCACCAACGCTTCTACAACATCTCAACTTCCCCCGAAAATGAACCTCCAGACACTAATCACTCCCCTCCAATTCCCCACCCAACGATCCCGCATCGAACCACATCCTTCTCATCAGCCGAAGAAGCCGCAGCCGAGCGCCGCCGCCGCAAACGCCGCCTCCGAATCGAACCCCCACTCCACGCTCTCCGACGCGATCCCTCATCCCCCCCTCCGAAACGCGACCCCAACGCCCCGCGCCTCCCGGAATCAACCTCCTCTCTCTTCGGTCCGCGGCTCAACCTCCACAACAGAGTCCAATCCCTAATCAGAGCGTCCGATCTCGACGCCGCGTCGAAGCTCGCCCGCCAATCAGTGTTCTCCAGAACTCCCCCCATCGTCTTCACCTGCAACGCCATCATCGCCGCCATGTACAGAGCCGAGCGATACGGCGAATCGATCTCTCTGTTCGATTACTTCTTCAAGAAGTCAAGCATCGTCCCCAACGTGGTCAGTTACAATCAGATCATCAACGCTCACTGCGACGAGGGACACGTGGAGGAAGCTCTCGAAGTGTACCGTTACGTATTAACAAACTCTCCTTTCGCTCCCTCTTCGGTTACTTATAGGCATTTGACGAAAGGTTTGGTTTCATCCGGAAGGTTAGGAGACGCGGCGAGTTTGTTACGAGAGATGTTGAGTAAAGGCCAAGCCGCTGACTCGATTGTGTATAATAATTTAATTAAAGGATACTTGGAACTCGGTGATTTAATTAAGGCTAATGAGTTCTTTGACGAGTTGAAAAGTAAGTGTACGGTTTACGATGGGATTGTTAACGCGACTTTTATGGAGTATTGGTTTGAGAAAGGTAACGATGAGGAGGCTATGGAGTGTTACAGGTCTTTGTTGGAGAAGAGGTTTAGGATGCATCCGCATACAGGGAATGTACTGTTGGGTGTTTTTTTAAAGTATGGTAAAAAGAATGAAGCTTGGGGTTTGTTTGATGAGATGTTGGATAATCACACGCTTCCTGATATTTCGTCTGTGAACTCGGAGACGGTTAGTATAATGGTGAATGAGTGTTTCGAGATGGGGGAGTTTGAGGAAGCGGTTGAGGCTTTTAAGAGAGTTGGGAGGAAGCCGACGTCGAGGCCGTTGGTGATGGATTATGTTGGTTATTGTAATATAGTGACGAGGTTTTGTGAGCGAGGGATGTTAACAGAGGCTGAGAGGTTGTTTGCGGAAAGTGTAGCGAAGTCCTGGCCTCCTGATGCTGCGAGTCATAGAGTTATGATTGATGCTTATTTGAAGGCGGGGAGAGTTGAGGATGCTGTGAAGATGTTGGACAGGATGGTTGATGTGAATCTAAGGGTGGTTGCTGATTTTGGTACGAGGGTGTTTGGGGAGCTGATTGAGAATGGTAGGGTCAGGGAATGTGCAGAGGTTTTGAGTAAGATGGGAGAGAAGGAACCTAAACCGGATCCTTTGATTTACGATGTGGTGGTTAGAGGTCTTTGTGATGGTGGTGCACTTGACCAAGCAAAGGATGTAATTGGTCAGATGGTTGAGTATGGTGTTGGTGTTGCTCATGTGCTGAGAGAATTTATCGTAGAGAGTTTTGAGAAAGCAGGACGTCGTGAGGAGATTGAGAAGACCTTGAATACGGTTACTCGTCCGGTTAGAAACTCTGTGCAATATGGTAAGACTCCACCTAAAGTACCCTCAGTGTTAGGAGCCAATGGAACTGCAGGTCAAACAGCAGGAGGAACTTACAAGGCTAATAATGGTCAGAACCCATCTAGGTTCACTTCGGTTAACCACCAGCAGCAACCCTGGTCTAATCAGACCGCAGGGCAACAGCCACCATCATGGTCGAGTCAGGCACCAGGATATCAACAGCAGCAATCTTGGTCTCAGAAACCAGGGTGGTCAAGTCCTTCAGGTCATCAGCAATCATGGCCTAATCAGACAACTGGCCAACAGAAACCGTTGGCTAATCAGAGCACTGGTCATCATCAATCATGTGGTAATCAAACAACTGGTCAGCAGAAACAGTGGGCTAATCACAGCACTGACAATCAGCAGCAACCATGGGCTAGTCAGAACACTGGCCATCAGCAACAATGGGCTAATCAGACGCCCGGGCAGCAGCAACAGTGGACTAATCAGACAGCTGGCCAGCAGTCAGCGTGGACAGGACAGCAGAAACAGTGGTCTAATCAGACAGCTAACCATCAGCAGTCACAGTGGTCCAATCCCACGTCAGGACAAATGGCTAATCAGGCACCATGGTCAAACTCTGAGAATGGTCATCTTCCTCAAGAACAGGAGGCAGGATCCTCCCATGAGTGGCAAGGTGGAGAAGAAAAAAAGGTAACTGAATTGAGCAAATAGTTCGACCGTTTCCTTATGACTTGCTAATTTTTGTAATTGGCCATTTTCTTCGTGGGTCGCATTTTTTTGCAAACTCTGTTATTCATTTATCATCTTCATAATAATACGTTTTTTAACCCTTGATTTTGTATTTATGGTTCACTTTAAGTTTCTTTCTGAAGAGTAATGGAGTTTCAAACTATATCATTTCATTATACCAAAATGTTTGATGAAAAAGAATAAGATGTTGGTCATCTATAACTACATTAGCTAAGCTCTGCAGGTCGGCAGAAGCAAAACTCTTACATACAAAAGGCTCAACCCTTACATGAGATCATAACCAAAGGAACTAATAACAAAAAAAAAAATGAAAAAGAAGAAGAGATCATTAACCTATGTATATCTCTCGTAGAAGAATCTCATCTCATCCCTAAGAGGAAAAAGTCAGCTGTTTACTCAAAACCCCATGACTGTAGAGCTCAAGTTCATAAGAGGAGCTAAGGCACTAGGAGCAAACTTCCGAGCAAAAAGGAAGCATAAAGAAGTTGGCTCTTCATTATAAAGACAATCAGTCTCATTTTTCCTTATTGACTGTAGAAACCCTTCTGTGATATTATCTGCCCCATATGTAGCTGGATGCGGACCTCCTATGGACCAATCCACCCAAGTCACACTTCTATTCGCGTTCACCGAACCGTGAAACATGTTCAACAAAGTTGGGATGTAATGCTCGTCCGGATAACAAGCTGGTCTGCAGTACTGTTTGAACAACGAGTAGTATTTCGAGTCAGATATGATGTAGATGGCGATTTTACGGTTCACTTCAAACCACTGAGACCCTTTGCGCCAGTTATGTAGCTTGATATCTGGGAGCATCTTGCGGCTGTAACGCCCACGGCCGTAACGCGTTGGCTCGTCGTAAGAGTCCACGAAACTGTAAGCAGAGTTTATCAAGTAAGAGTAGACGGTTGTGAAGTTGTAGACGGGGACACAGCTTTCCGAGAGAAGCACAAAACGCTCATTTGAGAAGTCGAGCAGTGCGTTGGCTAGAAGACGCTTCTCTGCATCTGTCAATAGTGGTGATCCCCATGCAACTTTCTGGAAAAAAATCAAAGCATAGAACAAGTATCCCTCAGAAGATTTGTGGAAGTATGTTGAAGAGCAAAACAAAATTTACGAACCAATCCGAGCTTCGTGAAAAAAGAAGCCTTGTGCAATTACCAGGGTCATTGCAACATATAAAAGGAAATGAAAGAGATTAGTAAAACAAAAAGAGTTTTAAATCAACAAGAGAAGTTCATGTACTGTTTCTGACAACTAGTAAGTTTCAGTTCCTTGGTTCACAACTAAGCAGTTTCATTCTCACCCCTATGGATCAATCTTTTCCCATCAATAAACTAAACCGGCTACGTTTCAAATCATATAACATAATAAGTAAATTACGCATACAATCTAAAATTCTGTATACACCTTAAGACACATATTAGCAGACACAAACTAACGCAAAAGAGTAACCAATCTTCCTGTATACGACCTTGAAATAGATGTAGCTAACAAGGAAAGCTTCATCTACTTATACAATACTCTGTTTTTGAAATAGGTGTAGCTAACAATGAAAGTCTCATTTACTTATGCAATACTCTGTTCTTGAAATAGATGCATCTAACAATGGCTGTTTAAGTCCTAAGCACCAATCAATAATCTCACATAATCTCCAAAATATGGAATCTCACGCCAACACAACTAGGATTCCCTCATGGTTATAAGATGTACATGTGGTTCCTCTAACGAACTAGATCTCCATGATCCATAATGACAATGATTCAACACCCCAAGCACATAACTTTTACCTAAATAGTTCATTTCCAGAAGCTTGAACCACCAAAAAACTACTTATCTAATACTCTGTTCTTGCATTGTTCTGTTCTTTTCCACAGAAAGACACAACCTTTACATCAAACCGTACCTGGCTCGGAACCTGCCGATCGTAAAACGGAGAATCACTCGAGACATTCATGTCGTATCCAGGAGGCGTGTGAACATAAACCGACAAGTACTTCTCATTCCCTCTAAAAAACTTCTCCCAAAGCGGAAGCATAGGCAAAGGCCCCCTCGCCAGAAACATGAACGCAACCTTCGGAACCCTATCGTACGGATACTCCTCCTTCACCGGAACCATCGACGCTCTCCAGAACAGCTCATCGTCACTCATCCTATGTCTCACCTCCTCCGGCCGAACAAACCCGTCGACGCTCCAGCAATCACGAATCTCGTCCTTCTTCTTCGCCGCCTTCACGCCGCCGCCGTCGTCGTCGTCGTTTGAGCAATCGCGGTGGATGACTGTGCAATTGGAGTAATCAGGGATCGTTTGAAGGCTTGCGGAGGATGATGATGATGATAGCATCTGAGGTAAGGAATTGAAGTAGCGATCGATGTGGGAGCTCGCGGCGAGTCCGATGATGATTCCGGCCATGAATATGAGGAGAAACGACAGCGTTTGAGCTAGCTTTAGTAATCCTATGTGTTTTTCGAGTCCTTCCTCTTTCTCGCCCGCTCTTACTCTCGCCATTGTGTGATGATCTATCGAGAGAGAGAGTTTCTCAGGGGAGCATCGGATGCTTCGAGGAGAATCTGATCAGAGTGATTGAATTCTCCGTTAGAGAGGAAGAATCCATGCCGTGTGTGGTGGATTTTGATCTTTTTAATATAAAAGAAACTAAATTTGATTTATAATTGTGTCCACGTGGAAATCATTAACGAGTTTAAACTCCGCGGATCCTGCAGTGGGAAGGGCTTATAAGGTTTAAAGTTATTGGGCCAGGGGCCCATGTTTCACTTCTTAAGCTTTTTTTTGTTTCTCGTTTGTTTCCACTTCGTAATTATTTTGTTGAGGAACTAATTAGAAAGAATTAACCTTTTGATTAGTTACCCATACTACGTAAGGTTGTGATTGTATAGTCACTCTAAAGCAACTTTTTACTCCAAAAAAGTTATTTACTCTATGTTTCACTGATACGTGTCACCGTAGAAATCATTTTCTTTTTTTTTCTTTACTCTACTCACTATTCAAAAAAAAAGAAATACACATCCAACTTTACACTTTTAGTATTGCTAGAGTAATACAAGTTTTTTTTTTTTTTATTGGTTTCTACCATTTTAGTTTTACTCAATTTTTCACTTTTAATTTTTACTCTAAAGTTACCAATCAGACTCTAACAAATGGTAAACTGGTAATATTTCTATAAAATACAAATCTTCATTTTTTTTTTGGACTTTTTTTGTCAAAAACATTAATATTTTCACTAGATAGGAAATTTCTGATTTAGGTGGTTTTGTTTTAATCGTTTTGTAACCGAAACTTTATCCCTGTTTTCGGTTTTTTTAATAATATTTTTTTAAAGAGCATTAGACTATTGATTAACCCCGGTCTCTTAACTGGAGTTCTTAGCTTCGGCTAAGAGACGGTTCTTAGTTTTTCTTAGATTTTAACTAAGAAAATCTAAGAACCGTTTCTTAAATAAGAGATATAAGAGCCGTCTCTTAGCTGGAAAGCGTAAAAAAAATATCAAATCATGAGTTAAGAACCCCCGCTAACAGACCGGGGTTAATCATGCCCTTATATTTTCAGTTACAAAAAAGCATTAATATATTATTAACACTAGGTGCATAGTCTCCGCGCAAGCGCGGGGTCGGCTACATTATAGGTGTATTGTATAGCTTTGTTTACGGGATTTTATTGTTTTTTGTCTATAATGTGATTGATGGGACTTTGGATATTACATAAGTTGATGAGTTTGATATAAGAATGAACGATGAAGTCATATGTTGATATTTTTATATCTTATATGTTCAAAGTTGTGGGTGATGGAACTTGTTAGTGTTTACTTAGGTAGTTGTTTGTATATAAATCAAATAGTGCATGGAAAAAGATAATAAACTTAGATTTAAAATGTTAGGGTTTCAAAATAACTGGGCCTTGAATCTGTGGTTTAGTCTAATACTGAAAAAACTGTTAGGATTTCAACTCCTTTTTTTCTCTATGTCGGGAATGTGGGCACTAATTTCCCGATTCATGTAGGTAAAATTGTTTCTTAGTTTGTGAGATTGAAAAGCGTAGATTGATTTTAAGCATGATTGATGAGAGGTTTACTTGCATCAGCTTCGTCTGCC
>NC_027755.1:19304725-19353282 GCF_000695525.1 Brassica oleracea var. oleracea
GACATGAAGAGTTCACCGGTGAAAAAATAGATTACAAACATACACACGGCGCAACTCTGTAACTCAGACTTGTTTGAGACAATGATGAAAAGAACCCATATTAAACTACAACAGTTTACAATATAGGAAAACCATAATTGTTGCAAACTTAAGTTTTTTTCATATAACGTGATGAATCCCATTTAAAAATGAAACCCATAACACACTTGTAGGTCCGACCCTCAGAAGAAGCCGAAGAAGCAATGGCTTCCGACCTTCATAAATATATATTAGGTTCGGCCATCAATGTACAAATGTATCAGTTAGCTTAGTAGTATAAATGTTGGTGTTTATATCTCAATAACCCGGTTCGAGCCATGAGTTTGACATTTTTTTATACTTTTTAAAAGTGGAAAGAAAAAAGAAGCACTTGAGTTTGCGATATAAGAAAATAAATTAGAAGGATCTGGATATTTTGAAAATTTGAATATTGTCCCGTGTCTATTTGATTCTTCCGTCCTCTCTTATAATACCTAGTCTTTTCTTCGCTCATCTCTCCCTGACGGAGACGGACCAAAAGCATATCGTAGCTCAATACCATCTCTACCGCCGGGGAAAACTAAGCCGCCTGTAACCGTCGGTTTCAGTTGCTGGTCAGATCTAATCTAGTGACTCGCTTCCTCATCCAGATCTCTTAACTCTGATCTCGATTCCGTGATGGAAGCGATCGACGAGTTGTCTCAGCTCTCAGATTCGATGAAACAGGCGGCGTCTCTGCTCGCCGACGAAGATCCCGATGAGACCTCTTCTTCTCGACGCCCAGCTACTTTCCTTAACGTTGTAGCCCTAGGGAATGTGGTGAGTTCCTTAATCTCCTCGATTTGGTTAATATCGGATGCGATCTTCTGAGTTTCGATTAGGTTTTTAGAATTTTCCCTGGAACGAGCATTCATCGTTTAGAGTTATGTATCTTTGTTTTACTGAACCAGGGAGCTGGGAAGTCTGCGGTTCTAAACAGTCTAATTGGGCATGCTATTCTGGTAAGTAGTACATTTTGAGTGTCTATTGTGAGATTCTTATGCCTATGATTGGTGTTGATTGTGTTTGCTACACTTACTGTGGTGAACAGCCAACGGGTGAGAACGGTGCTACACGAGCTCCTATAATAGTTGACTTGAGCAGGGAGAGTTCTTTGGGCAGCAAGGCGATTATTCTGCAAATCGACAATAAATCTCAACAAGTTTCAGCTAGTAAGTCTCCTTCTATGAACATATGCGATTCATTTGATCCATCTTCTCATAATTATTACCATTGTGTTTTGAATGCGAATGTTATAGCTGCTCTGAGACATAATCTTCAAGATAGACTTGGCAAAGCAGCCCCAGGGAAGAATCGTGATGAGATATACTTAAAACTTCGTACCAGCACAGGTAAGTCCTTTTTTTAATTGCACAATCGTTAGTGGCAAGCCTACCTACTCTTAAAGTAGCACATCCTTAGTTAATGAGTTGGGTGCCTTTGATATTAGTGAACTGGTCGGATGTAGTAAGTTGCTACCCTCATCACATATACAATCTGGTGCACTGTTTTAGAGCCTAAAGCTGTTAGTTGGTGGTGGGTATCATATAATACATCTAATGGAGCTTTAAAGTAAATAGTGCTCTTCTGAACGTGAGTAGTAACATATGACCTGCATTGTCTTATTGTTAAATTTTCTTTGACCATATTACTTTTGCGCTTTATATTTCAGCTCCACCACTGAAATTAGTTGACCTGCCTGGACTGGACCAGAGAATTGTGGATGATTCAATGGTGAGATTTGGACTTCCTGCTGAAATGCTTACATATATTCATTATCCTTGTTGTCCTTAACTCCTTATTGAAACTTTTGTTTGTTTTTTTTGGATCTCTTTGCAAGATTGCTGAATATGCGCAACACAATGATGCCATACTTCTGGTTATAATCCCTGCTAGCCAGGCATCTGAAATTTCATCATCTCGAGCCCTAAAAATTGCGAAGGAGCATGATCCAGAGAGTGAGTACATGTGGCTTTCTTAATTCTCTTATATTTCATCCTCGCTAATGGCTGTTACTTTACTAGGCACTAGGACAGTGGGCATAATTGGTAAAATTGACCAGGCTGAAGGGAACGCGAAAGCCCTCGCAGCGGTTCAGGCTCTTCTCTCAAATCAAGGACCGCCAAAAACAACTGACATCCCATGGGTTGCTCTTATTGGCCAATCCGTTTCAATTGCATCAGCAGCACAGTCTGGAAGTGGTGAGAACTCCTTAGAAACCGCATGGCGTGCTGAGAGTGAAAGTCTTAATAAAACTTTGACTGGGGCTCCACAAAGTAAGCTTGGCAGAAATGCCTTGGTAGAAACCCTTGCTAGCCAGATACGAAGCAGAATGAAGCTCAGGCTTCCAAATATCTTGTCTGGGTATTGCTTCTCTCTATATTTTCTTTCTTCGTTAATGTGATAAAGTGGAAGTTGGACCAATTGTTTCACCTATTAATCTGTGACGCTAGTTATTATAACCAAGTTATGTGGATACTGCATTTAGGTGTAAGACAGGCGAAATGGTTATTTTCCCGAGCTGCTTTCTTGTCTGATTTGTCTCTTACAGTTAGGCGTCTTTTTTTGTTTGATTAGTCTAATTCTTTGTACAGACTCCAGGGTAAGTCTCAAATGGTGCAGAATGAGCTAGCGAGGCTTGGAGAACAACTAGTTGACAGTGCTGAAGGTACAAGGGCTATAGCTTTGGAGCTTTGCCGTGAGTTTGAGGAAAAATTTCTTCTCCACTTGGCTGGTGGTGAAGTAAGTACTTTTCTTCATACGTAAACTAAACTTTAGTCGGAAATCCCAAATATCGTGAAAAAGAGGAACTGTCTAAATATTAGCAATCAGCCATTTCAGATTTTTATGGAAGTTAGATCACATTATATTGTGTGTAATCTCATGAATCTGATAATTGAGGTTTATGGTAGTGTATAAGCTCACTGAGGGGTTGGATTACATGTTTTGCACTTGCATGTTTTTAGTTTATGCTGAAGTCCTTTTGGAACTGGGTGAACGTTTTTCGCTAACAATTTTTTTTTTTTGTTCAGGGAAGTGGTTGGAAAGTTGTTGCAAGTTTTGAAGGAAATTTTCCCAATCGAATCAAGCAGCTTCCATTGGACAGACATTTTGACTTGAACAATGTTAAAAGGGTGTGTGTCTTCTTCTTTCCTAAATTTTTCTGCTCGAGACAATGACATGTTAACTGGATTTAACAGAATGCTCTTTGAATATATCAGGTTGTTTTGGAAGCAGATGGTTATCAACCTTATCTTATATCTCCAGAGAAAGGGTTGAGGTCGTTGATAAAGATTGTTCTTGAGATGGCTAAAGATCCCGCGCGTCTTTGTGTTGATGAGGTGTGCCTATTTATTTAATCTTTTGCTTTTAGGTACACGCAGTAGTATTGAATTTCAGCAATTTATGGCATTCGTCTCGCTTTAACACTTCAATTCTTCTGAATGTTGCTGAGAGTTTTGTTAAGTTTTCTCTAGTTCTAGTACTCTTAGACTTATCTAGTGTATATTAGTCTTAATATCACTTTCCTACTCTAGAAATCATGCATCCAGACCTCAGTTTTGTCTTATTTCTCTGTTGAGCTAACATGGCCTTGACTTTTGGATAGGTCCACCGAGTTCTTGTGGACATAGTTTCAGCCGCTGCAAATGCTACACCTGGACTCGGTAGATATCCTCCGTTCAAGCGAGAGGTAATAATGTTTGCTGGCATTTTATTCAGTAACATTTTATCATTTCGATAATAGCTGTTCCTTCCTAACTAATGATCAACCAGGTTGTAGCTATAGCAAGTGCAGCACTTGATGGTTTCAAGAATGAAGCCAAGAAAATGGTGGTTGCACTAGTAGATATGGAACGCGCTTTTGTACCACCTCAACATTTTATCCGTCTTGTGCAAAGGAGGTATACTGTCTTACCTTTCATTTCAATTTTATTTTGTATTCTTAATGACTGTGTACTCATACTTAATTGATCCCTCATTGTTTGTTTGTGAATAGAGAATTTAGGATTTTGATGCTTTCACTACTTGTAATTTTGTATCCCTCTGTACGAGTATTTGCTTAGGACAACTATGACATTGATATATTCCGTTTGTCTGATGCATCTTTGTTAACCATCTTTTTTGGTATTGTTATTCTTTCCTGTGAAATAATACCTTAACGGTAAAGTTAGCATGCTTTATGATTGGAGATTCTATATACTTGTTAGCCTGGCTGGCAGGGGTGTTTCAGGTCATTTCAGTATGCTTCTTTATAATCTCTATGGCTGGCTTTTGTATCCAAGTAGTCGTATTTCTCTAGCTGTACGTTTGTTGAGCAAGTCCAGAATTATGGACTTTACAATTTCACGTGCTTGTTGGTTTCATGGTTTATGATTAAAACATGTATCTGTCTTTCGGACGATGCACTGTATTGACTTCATCAGAATGGAAAGACAACGTCGCGAGGACGAGCTTAAAGGCCGATCTTCGAAAAAGGGACAAGATGCTGAGCAGTCCCTTTTAAGCAGGGTGCGTTTTCATTGCCAAATAATTTGGATCCACGTAGTGGAAAGTGGTGTTTATGGTTTTGAATTAACTTACATGAAAGTACTTAATTAGAAATTCTCATACCTGCATGTATATCAGGCTTCTAGTCCTCAGCAAGATGGTAGCATGAAATCAATGAAAGACAAACCTAGTCCGCAAGATAAAGAGACGCCGGAGGTCTCTGGTCTGAAAACTGCTGGACCTGAGGGAGAGATAACAGCAGGTTAGTATTCTAATATACGTCTACCTTCTGAAACTCTTCATTCTTCCCCTACTCGTTTTCCGTCCGTTGCATGATTTAGTTGCTGCAAACCTTCTCTGTAGTTCCAAATGCATGATTTTTTTTGTCTTTTTCATCTTTATCACTAAAGCCTCGATAGAAGCAACTTCCATGGTCGATAACAAATAATTACTCTTTCATGTAGGATACTTGATGAAGAAGAGTGCAAAAACAAATGGATGGAGTAGGCGATGGTTTGTTCTAAATGAGAAAACTGGCAAGGTTAGTATTTAGAGTGTCTATCGTTCTAGTGTTGATCCAAATATCTGCTAAAGTGGAAGCACTGTAATCACTTACTGGCTTAACATTTTCTTCCTCTTTCTTAGCTGGGCTATACCAAAAAGCAAGAAGAAAGAAACTTCCGAGGCACAATCACTTTGGAGGTATCATTTTCTTCCCATGATTTCTTTACTCGTGTCAAAGGTGAACTTTAAGAAGAGAAGACTAATAATATGTCTTCATATTCACCTTGTTATTAACATTGTTTACTCATACTTCAAATTTTGTATTCTACTGTTATTATTGATGAGACAACGTGGATGCTCTAGAAATAACTGTTTTCCTTCCATGTTTTTCTAATATTACTTTCTCATAAACTTTGTTAATCCATTCAGGAATGCACTATTGAAGAAATTCCCGAGGAAGAAGTAGAAAAGTCAAAGAGTTCGAAGGACAAGAAGGCAAACGGGCCTGATTCAAAAGGACCAGGTCTTGTATTTAAGATAACCTGCAAGGTTCCCTATAAGACTGTATTAAAAGGTACGTGAACCAATCATTGTCAAAATTTAAAATTCGTAATCCTATATGCGCACTTACGAGCTTTTCCTCAAAAACACGATTATGTTGCAGCTCACAATGCCCTTGTGCTTAAGGCTGATAGTGTAGTTGATAAAAACGAATGGATTAATAAGTTGCAAAAGGTCATCCAGGCTCGAGGAGGCCAAGTAGGCAATGTTTCCATGAGACAGAGTTTTTCAGATGGTTCTCTTGTAAGTCATCATGGCCAACTTGTTTTGCTTAATTTTTATCTTTCTTATTTCCGTCCTTAAAATCTACGCTAGTTATGTTTTTTGACGAACTTAAAAGATTGTTGGAAGAGTGAAAAGAAGTTAATTATGTTTTAGTGAGCATGGAAACGGTTGCTGAATTGTTTTTTTTTGTTGAAACTTTTTACTATATAAGGGTCTAACATTTTTACACTTGACAGAAGTGACGTTTTTGGGATTTTCTTATTAGGCATTTATGCTCGATATCCCTGATACTGATTACTTATGGTGTTATCTGGTTTGTATTTCAGGATAAGATGGTTAGGAAACCAGCCGATCCAGAAGAGGAACTCCGGTGGATGTCCCAAGAAGTGCGGGGTTACGTTGAAGCTGTCCTTAACAGTCTTGCAGCCAATGTTCCAAAAGTGGGCTATGCTTAATTTATTATACTAAGATCCCTTAATCTTTTACAAATATTAAGCAACGTGAGTTCAACAGGCTGTTGTTCTCTGTCAAGTGGAGAAATCCAAAGAAGACATGCTGAATCAACTATACAGTTCCATCAGGTTCAATATCGTTCCCCCTCCTTGTGAAGAATTTCATTTCAGTTGCGAGTGAGCTTATCTGCCTTCTCTTGTATTTGATCTCTAGTGCAATAGGCAATGAGAGGATCGAGTCTCTTATTCAAGAGGATCAGAACGTCAAAAGACGAAGAGAGCGTTACCAGAAACAATCTTCTCTTCTTTCTACGCTCACGAGGCAGCTTAGCATTCATGACAACCGAGCTGCTGCTGCTTCAAGTTGGTCTGACAACGGTGCAACTGGTACATTCATCCAACCTTTTTCGTTTTTTTTTTCCTTTGAATGAATATATTGGCTTGGTTTGATACTTTAATTTTCATTGACCGGCAGAGAGTAGCCCAAGAACCAGTGGAGGTTCTTCAGGGGATGACTGGATGAATGCCTTCAACTCAGCTGCTAATGGAGCCTCGGATTCATTGTCAAGGTACGGATCAGGTGGGCACAGCCGCCGCTACAGCGATCCTGCTCAGAACGGAGATGCACCATCGTCAAGCTCTGGTAGCAACCGCCGCAGCACCCCGAATCGGCTGCCACCAGCACCACCACAGAGTGGTTCATCTTACCGGTATTAGAATCTAAAAGAAAAACCGGGAGACTGAGGGTTTCATAGAATTTTTGTTTTATATCTAAAATTGGATATTGGTATTTATAAAAATTCTTACAAATCCAAGGTTGTTGGATATAGCATTTGTAAAATTTCTATCAAACTTTTCTTATTGGAAAATGTGGATTTCATAGTGATATATATCAAGAATTATTTGGGATTATCAAAAAAATGATTTACACTGCAAATTCAATAGTAAAGAAATGAAGTTAAAGACAAAAACATGAATATTTTGTCTCCTCTCACCCAAAAACAAATGATCAAACCAGTTAAAAACCAGAGAAATGGATTCGTCGTTCTCAAATGTTTGTATATCGAGAAAGAGGCACAGGGGTCAAAATAAAATCAAAGAGTGCCTTTTAAAATAAGAAACCTCTTTTCTTTGGTGATATGGATGTTAATATTATTTATAGAGTTTACATTTTATACAATAGGATTGTGACATTGATGTATAAAAAGTTTCAATATTCTAAATTTAGTGAACATATTCATGAAACGAGACTATATATTTTTGGCAAGATGCTTAGAATAAATACTTAGGATAAATGTTTAGAATCAAGATGCATAAAATAAAATATATACTATATGTTTTTGATAATGGCATGACATGTAATTAGTTTAGACCAAAGAGAGTTATTTAAAAAATGTTATGAAGTAGAATGTGGTATTGACACATAGGAAATGACAAAGTTGTGAATCACACATGAGATAAAAGTTTATTTATAAAAGTTCTCCTAACAAGGGGATCTTATTCGAAAACAAAAATCAGCATCAAGACATTATAGGAATGAATACAATACGAGTTACTTAAAATCATAACGATCTAAAACCATTGCCAAAATTATGTTCATGCCTAATGTAAACAAACTTTTGTTTTCTCTGTGATATAAATTATTAAGTGTATTGCTGAAGTTTTTTTTTGTGTTAAAGATATTGCTGAAGTTTCTTTGTAATATTAACTCCAGGGGTTGAAGAACTTCAAAAGAGAACTCGTGATGATGAGTTGGAAATGCTCTGAGATGGTTGATAGATCCGACCGTTAATAGAAACTCCAATTTGATCTCAAGTTGAGTTTTCAAGCTTCCATCTACTCAATTTGGAAGGAAGGAAACAAAAGGCTCCATTCCTCAGCAGCTAGGCCTGTGTCTACTATCATTGAAGAAATTAAGAACACTGCTCGGTATAGGCTAATTCCTCTTTCCAGATCGCAAGGTGAGTCTTTCACTGAGATATCCTTTTTGAACTTGGCTGGAGTTGTTTACTTGATTTCTTTATTCTCACTGATGTTGCAATTTTCGTTGACGTCTCTGTTCTAATGCTCTGGTTTGAAGACTTCTATTTGTAAGCTTGACTATTTTAGTGATAAGCTTTTCTCTTTTTTTTAAGATGTTGGCTTTGTGGGTACTTATCTGTCTCTGCGTCCCAACAAGAGCTTCAAACCCAGCGCCGACTCTAATTATCAACGTAAGATTTTATGATTCTTGCATGTTTTTTTTTGCTAAAATATTAATTCTTGCATGTTTTTGATGTTATTCACATTTAATTTAAGGGATATAATAACGTTTTTCCATTCTTTTCATGAAACTAAAGAGCCCGGATGGTGATGTTATTGATTGCATCAAGAGATATGATCAGCCCGCGTTTCGACATCCTCTTCTAAAACACCATCAAATTGAGGTCTTTTCCTTTCTTCTCATTTTTATTTAGAAATTCCGATTTTATGTTTTATATTACATATTCTAGGAAAAAATTTGTTTTAAAAAGATTCATTTTTTACATTTCCAAGACATGTTTTATTAACTAATTGCAAATTTCAAAAAATTTAATTATACTTACTGAATTATTATTGGTTTAAAATTGTGAAAAAAGATAAACACAAAAATTATGCAAATTTAATGTGTTTTATTAAAATATATAAAAAATCTAAAATATGTAAAAAAAACAGAGTAAGTATAAAAGATGGACTGTAATCCGACAAAAGATGTATGACGAATTTCAAGATAACCTCACGTACTAGTTTCATACCATGAAACATGTTTTATTCGTCAACAATATTTTAAAGCTCACACACTAATCCCTGAACCCAAAAAAAAAGACACGTGATCTACTACTATTATTTCACATGTTCTTTTTTATAGGACTTTCTCTTATTATTTTCTGTCGCTTGTTAGGAAGAGTTACATTTTGGGCCTTCTTATTAAGAAATTTAGAATATTGGGCCTTGTAAGTTTAAGATTTTGATTTACAGCCATGTGACTTCTTAGAGTTGGGCCTTATATCAACAACATAAAATTTTGATGAAATTCAATTTGCTAGCAAAATAACATAACAATAGTGTCATTTTTTTTTTTGTAACATAACATAACAATAGTGTCTAATTGTTACTTTAGATGAAGAAACTAATTTTTTTTGTTTCGTTTGTACAGGAACCACCGGTGGTCAAAACGTATTGGGCGAAGGAAGAAGCAGAGAATGACTATAAGTGGCAAGTATGGCACTCGATTGGAACTGGATGCCCCGATGGATCAATTCCAATTCAAAGACGTTTATCACATCCCAACGAGACTCCAGACCCCAGGGACGTCAATAAAGATCATGAGGTAAAAGGTTCATGTAATATTTAACCAAATTGAAGTAAATTTAACATTTTGAATAATTTATTGTACACTATGTACGAAAATACCCCAAACCAATATGGAACGGACCTGAATTACCCTAAGTTCATTTAAAATAATGTTATTACTTAAATATAAGATCATATAGTTAGTAAAAATATATGATCATATAAACTTTGTTTTGAAAAATGTTTTCTGTTGAAATTACGAGAAAACAAAATGAAGTACAACCGGAATATATATATATATATAACGTACGGCACGTATTTTTGAACAGGCCTATTGTTTTTTATTGTTGAGCTTAATAGCCTTTTATTTTGGGTTGGGCTTAATTGACAAACGCAATTACTTTAGGTTGGGCTGGCCACTTCGATAATAGTTTTTGTCACCTTAACAATTTAATTAACCATATTTAAATTAAGATCGGATAATTTTAACATTACTAGTTTAATTCGGTCAAAATAAGTTTATAAAAATATTAGAAAATACTTTTCTTTTAACAAAATCTTTAACGATATTTTATGGCATGTACTGATAACTTTGATATATTTTTTTGGGAATATGTATAGCATGCGATCGGCCTAATGAGAAATTTATCAAAAATCTATGGTACACAAGCAACCATGAACGTCTGGAAACCAAAAGTAGAAGGATCAGAAGAATTTAGCTTAGGTCAAATCTGGCTAACGTCAGGAACATACCTCGACAACAACCTTAACAGTATCGAAGCAGGGTGGCAGGTTTGTACCATTTCTTCCAATTTTTTTTATTTAATTCTAAATTTATGAATGCATAGAATGACTAATAACTATAAATTTAATTATTTATATTGTATAGGTTTATCCGTTCTTATATCACGACTTCCAGCCGAGATTTTTCATCTACTGGACGGTACTAATTTGATTCTTTTTCAATATGATCTCTTAAATTCAAGACGTTACCAACTAAAAGTCTAAAGTATAGTAACAATAAATAAATGTCATAAATATTAATATAATACTGGCTAGTTGTGACAATTGAAATGTATTTAACAAACAAACTAATAATGTATTTTTTTATTCAGTCTTACCGAAAATCAAAATACTATGTGTTACCATTAACTAGTTACCTATGTTACATGTTCAAGTCGTATATCATCATAATTTGAAAACATAATAGTACGTTTCTCTTAAAATTTTAATTCGTATATAATTTCTTACATTTTTTTATGGGCTTTTTGCAAAAGTAACTCAAAACTTAAAGTCAAACAGAAAACTAACATTTTCTTTTGACTCCTTTTTTTTTTGAGATTTTAACCTCACACCTGCATTTTATCTACGAAAATGCCATTAACATTTTGTTTTTTTTTTTTTATAAGTCGTCTAATAAGTCGTCCAGATGGAAGACTTTCCAGACGACTTAATTAAGTCGTCCGATAAGTCGTCCAGCTGGGAAGACTTTCCAGACGCCTTATTATAAGTCGTCTAATAAGTCGTCCAGATGGAAGACTTTCCAGACGACTTAATTAAGTCGTCCGATAAGTCGTCCAGCTGGGAAGACTTTCCAGACGCCTTATTATAAGTCGTCTAATAAGTCGTCCAGATGGAAGACTTTCCAGACGACTTAATTAAGTCGTCCGATAAGTCGTCCAGCTGGGAAGACTTTCCAGACGCCTTATTATAAGTCGTCTAATAAGTCGTCCAGATGGAAGACTTTCCAGACGACTTAATTAAGTCGTCCGATAAGTCGTCCAGCTGGGAAGACTTTCCAGACGCCTTATTATAAGTCGTCTAATAAGTCGTCCAGATGGAAGACTTTCCAGACGACTTAATTAAGTCGTCCGATAAGTCGTCCAGC
This sequence comes from Brassica oleracea var. oleracea, assembly GCF_000695525.1. Taxonomy (NCBI): domain Eukaryota; kingdom Viridiplantae; phylum Streptophyta; class Magnoliopsida; order Brassicales; family Brassicaceae; genus Brassica; species Brassica oleracea. The sequence continues at coordinate 19,316,213 of NC_027755.1, forward strand.
TGGGAAGACTTTCCAGACGCCTTATTATAAGTCGTCTAATAAGTCGTCCAGATGGAAGACTTTCCAGACGACTTAATTAAGTCGTCCGATAAGTCGTCCAGCTGGGAAGACTTTCCAGACGCCTTATTATAAGTCGTCTAATAAGTCGTCCAGATGGAAGACTTTCCAGACGACTTAATTAAGTCGTCCGATAAGTCGTCCAGCTGGGAAGACTTTCCAGACGCCTTATTATAAGTCGTCTAATAAGTCGTCCAGATGGAAGACTTTCCAGACGACTTAATTAAGTCGTCCGATAAGTCGTCCAGCTGGGAAGACTTTCCAGACGCCTTATTATAAGTCGTCTAATAAGTCGTCCAGATGGAAGACTTTCCAGACGACTTAATTAAGTCGTCCGATAAGTCGTCCAGCTGGGAAGACTTTCCAGACGCCTTATTATAAGTCGTCTAATAAGTCGTCCAGATGGAAGACTTTCCAGACGACTTAATTAAGTCGTCCGATAAGTCGTCCAGCTGGGAAGACTTTCCAGACGCCTTATTATAAGTCGTCTAATAAGTCGTCCAGATGGAAGACTTTCCAGACGACTTAATTAAGTCGTCCGATAAGTCGTCCAGCTGGGAAGACTTTCCAGACGCCTTATTATAAGTCGTCTAATAAGTCGTCCAGATGGAAGACTTTCCAGACGACTTAATTAAGTCGTCCGATAAGTCGTCCAGCTGGGAAGACTTTCCAGACGCCTTATTATAAGTCGTCTAATAAGTCGTCCAGATGGAAGACTTTCCAGACGACTTAATTAAGTCGTCCGATAAGTCGTCCAGCTGGGAAGACTTTCCAGACGCCTTATTATAAGTCGTCTAATAAGTCGTCCAGATGGAAGACTTTCCAGACGACTTAATTAAGTCGTCCGATAAGTCGTCCAGCTGGGAAGACTTTCCAGACGCCTTATTATAAGTCGTCTAATAAGTCGTCCAGATGGAAGACTTTCCAGACGACTTAATTAAGTCGTCCGATAAGTCGTCCAGCTGGGAAGACTTTCCAGACGCCTTATTATAAGTCGTCTAATAAGTCGTCCAGATGGAAGACTTTCCAGACGACTTAATTAAGTCGTCCGATAAGTCGTCCAGCTGGGAAGACTTTCCAGACGCCTTATTATAAGTCGTCTAATAAGTCGTCCAGATGGAAGACTTTCCAGACGACTTAATTAAGTCGTCCGATAAGTCGTCCAGCTGGGAAGACTTTCCAGACGCCTTATTATAAGTCGTCTAATAAGTCGTCCAGATGGAAGACTTTCCAGACGACTTAATTAAGTCGTCCGATAAGTCGTCCAGCTGGGAAGACTTTCCAGACGCCTTATTATAAGTCGTCTAATAAGTCGTCCAGATGGAAGACTTTCCAGACGACTTAATTAAGTCGTCCGATAAGTCGTCCAGCTGGGAAGACTTTCCAGACGCCTTATTATAAGTCGTCTAATAAGTCGTCCAGATGGAAGACTTTCCAGACGACTTAATTAAGTCGTCCGATAAGTCGTCCAGCTGGGAAGACTTTCCAGACGCCTTATTATAAGTCGTCTAATAAGTCGTCCAGATGGAAGACTTTCCAGACGACTTAATTAAGTCGTCCGATAAGTCGTCCAGCTGGGAAGACTTTCCAGACGCCTTATTATAAGTCGTCTAATAAGTCGTCCAGATGGAAGACTTTCCAGACGACTTAATTAAGTCGTCCGATAAGTCGTCCAGCTGGGAAGACTTTCCAGACGCCTTATTATAAGTCGTCTAATAAGTCGTCCAGATGGAAGACTTTCCAGACGACTTAATTAAGTCGTCCGATAAGTCGTCCAGCTGGGAAGACTTTCCAGACGCCTTATTATAAGTCGTCTAATAAGTCGTCCAGATGGAAGACTTTCCAGACGACTTAATTAAGTCGTCCGATAAGTCGTCCAGCTGGGAAGACTTTCCAGACGCCTTATTATAAGTCGTCTAATAAGTCGTCCAGATGGAAGACTTTCCAGACGACTTAATTAAGTCGTCCGATAAGTCGTCCAGCTGGGAAGACTTTCCAGACGCCTTATTATAAGTCGTCTAATAAGTCGTCCAGATGGAAGACTTTCCAGACGACTTAATTAAGTCGTCCGATAAGTCGTCCAGCTGGGAAGACTTTCCAGACGCCTTATTATAAGTCGTCTAATAAGTCGTCCAGATGGAAGACTTTCCAGACGACTTAATTAAGTCGTCCGATAAGTCGTCCAGCTGGGAAGACTTTCCAGACGCCTTATTATAAGTCGTCTAATAAGTCGTCCAGATGGAAGACTTTCCAGACGACTTAATTAAGTCGTCCGATAAGTCGTCCAGCTGGGAAGACTTTCCAGACGCCTTATTATAAGTCGTCTAATAAGTCGTCCAGATGGAAGACTTTCCAGACGACTTAATTAAGTCGTCCGATAAGTCGTCCAGCTGGGAAGACTTTCCAGACGCCTTATTATAAGTCGTCTAATAAGTCGTCCAGATGGAAGACTTTCCAGACGACTTAATTAAGTCGTCCGATAAGTCGTCCAGCTGGGAAGACTTTCCAGACGCCTTATTATAAGTCGTCTAATAAGTCGTCCAGATGGAAGACTTTCCAGACGACTTAATTAAGTCGTCCGATAAGTCGTCCAGCTGGGAAGACTTTCCAGACGCCTTATTATAAGTCGTCTAATAAGTCGTCCAGATGGAAGACTTTCCAGACGACTTAATTAAGTCGTCCGATAAGTCGTCCAGCTGGGAAGACTTTCCAGACGCCTTATTATAAGTCGTCTAATAAGTCGTCCAGATGGAAGACTTTCCAGACGACTTAATTAAGTCGTCCGATAAGTCGTCCAGCTGGGAAGACTTTCCAGACGCCTTATTATAAGTCGTCTAATAAGTCGTCCAGATGGAAGACTTTCCAGACGACTTAATTAAGTCGTCCGATAAGTCGTCCAGCTGGGAAGACTTTCCAGACGCCTTATTATAAGTCGTCTAATAAGTCGTCCAGATGGAAGACTTTCCAGACGACTTAATTAAGTCGTCCGATAAGTCGTCCAGCTGGGAAGACTTTCCAGACGCCTTATTATAAGTCGTCTAATAAGTCGTCCAGATGGAAGACTTTCCAGACGACTTAATTAAGTCGTCCGATAAGTCGTCCAGCTGGGAAGACTTTCCAGACGCCTTATTATAAGTCGTCTAATAAGTCGTCCAGATGGAAGACTTTCCAGACGACTTAATTAAGTCGTCCGATAAGTCGTCCAGCTGGGAAGACTTTCCAGACGCCTTATTATAAGTCGTCTAATAAGTCGTCCAGATGGAAGACTTTCCAGACGACTTATAATAAGTCGTCTGCGCAGTCTTTTGGATTGAAGTAAATACCTGACTCAAGATAGCAGCTTTCATTGATCTGCGGCCTCTGCTGCCCTCGTAAGCCAGTATCGGTGGAGACGGACTGTCTGCTCTGGGACCACCAATACTAGCACCCAATTCCGGCATAGCTGTGTACGTCTAGACCTGAAGAACTTGTATAAACCCATCCACGGTGTAACAGCCAGCAATTTCTTTGTTCCACAAAGAGTCCATCAGCACCTTAAACGCGACTCTCCCCCATGGATAATTCTCAAACCGTTCTAAATCCATCACTAGCCTTGCCAGAGTAGATCGTGTAGCGGTTGAAAACTTTCTCCCTTCAATGAATCCAGTGAAGATGGAGAGGTACGCGAGCCGCTTGCGATCTTCCCTGGACCAATCCCCGCATCTCTTCAGTGCTGCTATTATCTGATCAGTAGTTGGCCCAGCTTCCAGATGAACTCCCAGCATCCCCCAGAAAGAAACCATCTCTGGGGTAACGTCACATTTTGGTGTCTCAAGGTCCTCGATGTACTCGCAGTTTAGACCAGTGAGGTTTTCAAACTCTAACAGTGAAAACCTCAAAGGTTCTGGACCAACGAGAGACCACATCTCATACTTCTTCTTAATGTCCAGCTTGAAACTGAGCATGTAGTGAACCAGCCTTGAAGCCCAACCAAATCCCTGCTCCTTGAACTTGATGAAAACTCCCAAACTCGACTCCTTGAGCTCTTCAAATTCGTCATCAGTAAGAGCTTTCCTAAGAGCAGTATGCAACTTGCTGTTATCCGTATGATACGAAATGCTATTGTGGGCTTCTGGTTCTTCCCCTGATGTGTATAACCTACGGGGGAGTTCTGGAATATCCATCCTTTTTGTCTGCAAAATAATCAAAGACAACAATATAAGTCCAGACGACTTAGTAGACGACTTAAATTACTTACAAGTCTTCCAGTCGCAGAAGGAGTTGGAGTACTCGTCATTGCGGTTATAGATCTGAAAAAATAAACGTGAAACGGTGAGAATGAGTAAATTGATAGAGACAACGTTTTATGTTCATCTTTTCCTCGAGATTGATGACTTAGCGGCGTTAGGGTTTACAGAGAAACGGCGCTAAGGTTTACAGAGAAGAAGCGGCGGCGCTAGGGTTTAGAAGAAGCGGCGGCGCTAGTGTTTAGAACGTTGGTGACCACGGTGGCGAGGGCGACGGTTTGTTCGGAAATAGTGGAATCGGCGGCGCTAGGGTTTAGAGGAATCGGCGCGGCTAGGGTTAGAAGAAGCTGCGGCGACAACGGTGAGAATGAAGTGAGATAGATAGCCGATGTTGAGAACGATGGTTTGTTCGGAAATCGTGGGAATTCGAAATCGCCTTTGAGAGAGAACTGTTAGGGTTTCTGAATATCGCGAAAAATGAAACAAAAAAAAAAAATCACCTTATATATTGGGTAAATAATCCGGTTAGCTTTAAAATTACATTGGTAAACTTTAAGGTTTGGTCCGGTTTAGACGACTTATTCTGGCTGATAATGTACAACAGACGACTTAATATTTAGTCGTCTGTTTTCAGACGACAAAATATTAAGTCGTCCTAGACCCTAAAATGAACCCCTAAACTAAAATGACTAGATTAACTAACTAACCACGTTATAAAATCAAATTATACTTAAATAGTGTTTACTATACACAGAAATGAACACGCATAAGTAATTTTAAAAATTTTCAAAAACGGTTTTAATGCTTTCCAAAATCTAACCCTAAGAACACATACAATACTACAACATATGTTGATGAAACATAAACTAAAGAATATCATGACTCACTACTTTCACTCATCTATGCTGAAAACAATTGAAATTTGTTATATCTTAATTTATACCTCCTAAGACATATGTTAATTACATAATTCCCATTTTTCACTTATCAAAATATTTTTTACAAAATTTTTAAATTATGTTTAAGACTAACTGTCCAGACGACTTTCAGTTAAGTCGTCTGGACGACTTATTTTCAAGTCGTCTAAACAGACGACTTGCGAGGGGTAGAAACGTAAAAAAAATTCCGTTTTTTTGTTTGGTCACAAGGGGATAGTTGTAATTTCAATAGCCTTTTAGGTTACTTTTGCCTTTGACCCAAATTGGGGTATTGTTTTGGGTTTGACTCCAAGTTTTGAGTCACACTTGGCAATTCTCCCTTTTTTTATTAATACGTTTACGTGTATACATTATAGACGGATACGTACAACCAGACGGGATGTTATAATCTTATGGTTTTGTACAAACCAGCAAGAAAATCCTGGTAGGAGGTGCTATTACTCAGACATCGATATCCGGAGGCACCCAAGTAGAGCTAACCATTAGAATATGGAAGGTTAGAATATACTTTACAAATTACTATACATAATTTTGTAACTAATAAACAACATAAATATAGGATCAAAAACTCGGAAGTTGGTGGCTGGGTATCATCATGGGCCATGGTATTCTAGAACCGGTAGGCTACTGGCCGGCACTACTCTTCACCCTCCAGACCGAGTTTGCAGAAAAAGTGGAATGGGGTGGCGAGATTGTGAACGGACATTCCCTCGGTCGGAACACATCAACGCAGATGGGGTCCGGTTGTCTTTCTTGCGGAATTGGAAAAGCCGCTTACATGAGCAATCTCCAGATAGCGCTTTCCGAAAAGAACTTTGAGCCAGTTCAAGACCTCGCATTAGCAGCAACTAGCCCTGACTACCGTGCCAAGAAGCTCAACAATACATTTTTCTATTACGGGGGACCGGAGCAGATAGAGTCTGGAGGAGCAAATCTTATGTTGAACCATATTTTTATGTATCTTGGTTTCCTTTTGTTTTTATTGGTTTAGATCATTTACCTGTTTGTATCTTGTAAGACTTGCAATCTTTGGTTTGGTTTGTTTTTGCTTTATTTTATCGCATTTAATATAAATAAACACGAGATACAAAATAAGTCTAATAGCTTAAAGAAAATAAATGCAACGGTAGCTAGTCATTAATTTTTTTTAAAAATAATGATATGAATCAAGGTTGACAACAACATCGCTTAGGCTCTTTAGGAGAAGGAGAAGCACACTCCCCAAGACCTTTATAGCCAAAAATGGAACAGTCATGTTGACATTCATACCATGCGTATGTATCCGTACACAAAGTTATGCAGTGGTCATACGAGAATTTTTGGATCTCTACACCTACACAAAACGGATATATCAGATATAACATATAAAAAAAAAACAGTATAACGGTATAACATATAACTTTGTGTACGGATATAACATATATGTTCCTAATACATCGTTATATTATATAACATATCGCTAAAAACAGTATAACATGTCCACACGATAATATCATAATACTAACAAAACTTTTGAATCCATGCCATATACACTTAAGGATGGTACTGCAATTTCTACATAGTTAGCTATTGTAGACCTACCTGAGACCAAAACGTTCTGATTAAACAGCGAAGCTGCTAATATTACTGCGAGTAAGCAAGTCATCAAAGTTTTTGTAGTACCCATAGTAACTTATCGAATGAATCTATTGATACAAGATCTTAATTTTCTGGGATACTAAAGAGAAGTAACATATTTATATATAACTTTTGGTCTTTGGAAGTTTTTTACAATTAACTATTTTTCCATATTAGCGAGTCAAAGAAGTTATTTTGTTGGCAAAATTGACACTTGTAGGTGTCATTTAATTGGGGATTCACTTCTATACATGTAGGCGTCATTTAATTGGGATTCTCAAATCAATAACAGTATCAAAAACAATTTGATACTCTTTTCATTTCAAAATGTTACATAGTTTTAAAATTTTCACGTATTTTAATAAAATATATTAAATTTGTATATTTTTGTGATTATTCATTTCATAATTTTAAGCCAATTAAAAAAGCCAATTAAAAATCTAATAAATACAATTAAATTGTTTTAAAATTTACAATTAGTTGATAAAACATGCATTGAAAATTTAAAAATAGATTTTTTTAAATTTTTTTTTTTAAAATATGCAACTTTATGAAACGGATGAATATTGTAAATTTCATCAACTGCGTAATTCAGTGTTGAAAAGTTCTGTAATTATAGTTTGGTAACATGGTATAAAGTTTATTTGAATTTAGAATTGATATTAAACAAAAATATTTACAATTTTTTTTACATATGCTGTATTATGTGCAATCATAATCCTTTGTAGCACATCATCAACCAGTGAAAGAGTGGCAATCTTGTTTTTGCTTTTGTACCACAGACTAGAACTTTGGCTATACGCCTGCCTAACTACAATTAAATTATTTTATATCGAAAGGTAAAAATTTCGAAATAAGTTTATTTAAATTTTCACTATATCTAAACAATACAAATATTTACTTCAAGAAGTGTATAATATAATTTTGACCAATAAATACCGTAAACAGTATTTAATTTAAGTAAATAGAGTTAGTATCAAGTTTGACTCAAACTATTAAGATTGTAGGTCATTTGACTCATTTCTCTACCTACTTATAACACTTTAATGTTAAAGTTAAAGACTGACTATAACTTTTTATAACAACTCGAATCAACGGACGAAGGTGAAGGGTGAGCATTTCGGGTTTGGATCGGTTAGATGTTAATTGTCCTACGGTCTTAATTCATCTTCCTAACTTTTTATTATCTAAAATTGACTTCAGTGAAAACGTTACAAAAAAATACAGCTTAGTTGAACTTAGAACGTAGTGACTATGCTAAAATTTCTGGTTACAGAAATGAATTAAAGCCTCAAATCAAAGGACTCTGCTGAAGAAGCTCCTTATCCATATTACTGAAGTCAAAAAGCAAAGTGTAGTTTAGTTGTTAGACCGTAAGAGATCCGCCATTATCACCCGCTGTAAGGTTCAGAATCATCGTTGCAGCCTTCACAGCCCTGTAACATTTCCATACCACATCAAAGTTTTAGGGTTCCAGGCAATCAATCCATTAAAAAGAAACACATGAGAATACATCGCATGTTATGAGAAACTAATTTCAAGCGAATACATTTGTTTAAAAAAATATGTCAATGTTCTGAGGAGGTTTGGGGTTGCTTACCATGCATCAGGAGCTTGATACAAGGAAGCTGTGTTGCCAAAGCAGGAAGTGAGCATTTCTGTGTTGATCACTCCTGGATTTAATGCAACCACTGCCATTCCTTCAGCTACCTCCTTTGCCACTGATCGGCTTAAACCCTCGATGGCCCATTTGGATGCACAGTAAGGTGCAACCTGCAGATTCAGTTATGTTTTCAAAAGTTAACCTCATTAGGATCAGGTTTGATGGTACGCCCAAAATCATATAGGTGCAGAAATGCAGAGAACAGAAGGAGACTATCAGAACAAAGTTATCTACAATGATCTTGTAATAGATTATGACAAAGGGGACCAACCAAGTAATTTTCTCTATGTTATCAATGCACCGTGTTTCCTCATTTCCATGTATGATAACTTATGACTGTTTACTCCAACATCAGTGACGAGGTTCCGGCTTCACTTAAGCTTATTAGAGAGGTATCCTACATCATTTCTACATCCGAACAAAGTCTAGCTTAAGATTATTTTAGATAATTCAAAAAAAAATCCTACTATGTTTTACTGTCTTTGTTACTACGTTTCTGTAACTATACGAACAAACATACTATGGTGATTCAATTAAGTGATGACTGAAACTCACCAGGGCAGCACCAGATCTTCCCCATCCAGAAGACATGTTAACAATAATCCCTTGCTTCCGTGGGAGCATCAAAGGGATGAAATGGCGTAGTACATTCACTACTCCTTTGACGTTTGTATCCATGACACTGTCAAAATCTTCTGCAGAGACTTCCCAAATCTTGCTGTTCTTATTGATCGTACCGGCATTGTTAACTGAAACGTGCAATTTACTAACATCAAAAACTACAAAATTGACAATGAAAAATGATGCCAAACAATATGCTCAATAATAATAGAACGTGGACAATAATGGTCATGTAACCATCAAAACTAAAATTTTCACAGACATCATCACCCTCAAGAAAAAAAAAATGACTTTTGAATGTCAACAAAGGATCCGACAGCAGATAGGTTAACGCACGGCTTTAGAATACTCAGGAACTCAAGGGAAAACCAAAAATTTCAGACCATGGGATATATCCATAGGAAACTAAGAAAGGAGCATTAGATGAGCTAAAGAGCAGAGGTCTGACTATAGTTTTCAAGATATGATGACCATAATTTTATCATTTTCTTTTTTAGGCAAGGTGATTAACGTACCTAACGAAAAAAACTAACCTAAGGATTACTATCAAACACATTAGGAACAATCTAATGATCTCTCTAAAAAAATGATAGGTACCATAAAAGAATACCATGACCTCACATTTGAAACTGTTGCCTTCAGGGAAAGGTTGAAGACTGAAGACACAAAGAGTCAAAAAGAAGGTTCAAAACATATACCTATGATGTCTGGGACACCCTTCTTCTCCATGATTGTGTGTGCCATCTCTTTGACACTGCTATCTGATTTCTGCAAACATACACACAGACCATAAAATCATACTAAAAGGTTAACTTCATGAGTTTATCAATATCAAACCGTTGCTGACTAAAAAATATCATCACGAAAACAATCGGTTCACTTAATTAATCCCATTATCGTATGAACACATCTTTGTAGATACACAATTCACATATCAGCAATCATGAACAAATCTCAATTCATTATTCCAGAAAATGTATGCGTTTCCGTTAAAAGTATTCAAGCACTGAGAGTTACGAAGAGCGGCAATTACCACATCGGCGGTGAGGAGGAGATGATTCTCCGGGGAGGAGAGCTCCGATTGAAGAGCGGTGAGCTTCTCCTGAGTTCGGGCGCATCCAATCACAGTGTGGCCTCTCTTCGCCATCTCGAGAGATAAGGCTCTTCCCAGACCTTTGCTCACCCCCGTTATCAGCACGGTTTTCGCCGACGTAACCGAGTTCGCAGCCCCGCTGAAAGGCGTCGCTATCGTCATCGTGCAGAGGTAGATAGATACCGATCAAACTTCTCCTTCTTCTTCGGTGAGAAATGTGCCGCAAACGGATAATTAATTTGTTTACCTATTCTTCTTCTAAAAAACCATTTGTTTATCTTTAAAATTATTTATTTTTAACGTAAAACTTCATTTAATTCTCGCCTAAAAAAAACTCAAACATGTGATGAAATACAAAGGAGATAAAATAAAGAGATGATGAAAGATGATCGATCATATTGGTCTCCAACGCTCAATCTCCTCTGGTTCCTTTGGAGTCTGCTCGTGTGATGACCTTCTTCGTTTCCTATGGCTACTACCAGATCTCTCTTTGTGTCTTTCTTCTCTCTTCTCATCACTTGATGAACCACTTACATTCTCTCTCTTTCCATTCCTGCTTCGATCATAATCAGGATCACCGGTCTTGTATCTACGTCTCTGCTTGCTCTTGTCCCTATCTTTATCTCGTGGACTGGTCTCCACACTTCTTTTCCTCTCATTTCCGTCCTTGTCTCTAAGGTCTGATCTTTTATGCGGACGATGTCTACTTCCACTCGAGTCTCCCTCGTGCGAATGTCTTGAGCTGCTTCTTTCCCTCTGCGACTTTTCACCAACTGCATGACTCTCCTCCTGATCACCTAATGATCCTTCCCTGTGATCTTCTTTCCTTGACCTCCTGTCAGAACTAGACCAATGGCACCTCGTGTCCTCTTCATCGTCCAGCCGTTCTTGAACTTCTGAATTTGATTCTCTTCTGCCATAACGCCTTGAGCTTTTCCGTTTGTGATCCGTCTCTCCCTTGCCGTCGTCATCTCCTGAATCATCATCGGAATAGCTCTCGTGGATTCTTTTCCTCATCCCCCGATGTGTAGGAGAGTGTTCAGACCATTTGCTTTCATGACGCGATGTCTCTTTAGCATGCCGTTGCTCTTTATAAATCTCCCTCTCTAAACTACCGTCTCTAGTACTGCTAGGACTTCCATGACAGTTCTCTTCATGCCTACTAAGTTTGTGTCCACGAGAGCTGTCCCGAGTATCACCATGATTCTTACGGCTCCTATAAGAAGGTTTAGATCCAACGTTCACATGATCATGGTCCCTCGATCTAGATCTTCTTGAAGCTTGCCTGACATGGAAACAAAACGTATGAGCATGACGCTCCGTAACCATATTAAGCAGAAAACACACTGAGCAAGTTAAAGATCTCCAATATAGATTAAGCTACCTCTGTGAATCTGATGGTTGGTCTGATCTAAACTCACTCAACGACCCTGAATATTCACGCTCCATGTGCTTCAAGTCTTCATCTGAATAACCAAATAAAGCGGCCATTTTGCGAATCCAGAATCTCGGAGGTGGTTTGTCAAAGTCAGCCCATTCATAGTCTCCACCAGGGTTTCGGAAACAATGGATGAAGTTGCAAGCAGATCCACGAGAGCAAGTCTGTACAAATAGATAGAAATCAAGAACTAGTAACAAAAAGCCAGAAAATGGAATATCAGCGCATGGACCAGATGAAGAGTCATACTTTAAGCCTCGACTTCATGAACTCCCCGCATATGGCGACTTTCCATCTTGAGATGTTTACAAATTCGCAGTTCACCTAAATAAGGAACGTGCAGTTATCATGGACAAGAATGTTAGCAAGCTGAAAACAAACATAAAGCAATATAATACTTTTATTTGTTTCAGAACAGAGTAAACAAAACACTATGACGATATGAACAAATGAGACCTCTGACAAAACGCCATACAATTGGGTTACAGTTTCCAAGGAAAATAGTTTACCTGTTTACCAGCAAAATATCGACCATTGATGGATTGGTAGGCAAGCATAGCTGATTCCAATGATCTGTAGTGTACATACACATTTCCCTTCAAGTGGAATGAGCCATTTCTACATACCTGAAATGGACATATAAATTTTCCTCTTGAGAAAAGAAAGGCTAGGAGAGAAGGTCATAAGACAATACATATCTACCAACATCTACCAACCTTGAAATTAATAAGTTCTCCATACTTCAGAAACTCCGTATGAACATCTTCATAAAATTCTTCGTAACATTGTTCAGCTTCCTCATCTGTATACTGCAAGGAAGACGGGACAAAAAGAGGGAGAGAGTAAACTACAAAAGTAACTTAAGGCAACAAAAGCAGGCGAGATATGCATGTGAGATTCAGTAGCTTTCATATATCAGTTAAACAAATCAGGATACCTACAGCCTTACGAAATTATAACTGCACTAGTTCCTTTTCAGACACTATATCCCAAAGCAGCCATACCGCATGAATAACACTGTTATATTCTTAAGTCAGGAAAACCAAGCATTTACGAGGTATTGAGCAGTGGATGAATCATTTAGCCCATATCACTCATTACCACGATGAAATGAGAAGCCACTCAAAGCAAGAGAAATGAAACACTGAAAAACAATTGGGAGACTACATAACATTTTAGAATTCAATAACTACAAACATACAAGACACAAAATTATAGTAAGTTTACTATAGTATTGCTACGAAGGCAAAAAAAGAGGCACTAATCCAAGGCAAAAAATTGTGAGCAACATCTATCAGTCAAGTAGGATACAAAGTGAACTGCAACTCCAACCCGGCCCAGGTTATAAGCATGCACCACCACTGAAGGGAATCCATCAATGTCTGATGGAAGTTAAAGAAGATGGTAACAACAATAAAGAAACAAACAGCAGAAATCCGCAAATCAAGAGCAAACAGCAAAAAAAAAAAGGCAGAGAGACTATGGTAATTTTAATTCAGAAAACGAAAAGCCAAGACTAGTAGAGAAGAACTAATTCTAAGTATTATCAGGATACAAGCATCACGAGATGACAGCGATTACAGACCTCAAGCCCCTCATCCTGCTCCCAAGCAATGCCAGGACCGTTATACATGTTCTTCATAAGTATAGTGCACGATTTATCCGGGTAGAAATGAACCCTGCTGCAACGCGGGCCAAACCGACAAGCTCCAGTCTTTAAATGGAAAGGACAATGAGCTTTATCCTGAGCATCGACAAACAAACAAACAAAACTAAGCGTATTTACTAGAAGGAGCATAAGAAAAATACATAAAGAGGGATACAACAATCACCTGCTCAGTTCCGAAGTTGGGTACTTCCTGTGCAACACTATCCAGAATCTGCTGAGCAGAGCTAACATTATGATTCTTTGGAAAAGCTTCTGTTCCCGGAGGTAGAGGGTTCGATGTAGGCCTGTCAGCAATCTTCAAAACAAAAACTCTACATTAGAGAAAAATACTTAGGATGGTAAGTTCATCTAGATAATAATCAAATACCTCATTTCCTTCCACCTGAGCTACAGATCTCTTTGGAACCTTCACTTTGTTCTTCCTCAGAATGATCTCATTACCCTGGAATATAATCTCTGGAGGCCCTTCTTCAATATATTCATATTCACCATCATCATCCTCACCACATTCATCATCCCCACTAGCCTACAAATGTCACACACAGATTCAAATCTAATTCAACAGATACAATAGGAGCTCGACATTGACAACAAACAAAAGAACTACCTCAAGCTTTCTCAACTCCTCTAACTCCTTCCAACGCCTTTCTTCCTCTTCCTCTTTCTTCCTCTTAATCTCCATAGCCTCTCTCCAAGCTCTCTCACTCTCCTCGAACTCTCTCAGCTCCTTCTCTCTCTTCCGCTCCTCCTCTTCCTCAATCGCCTTCAGCTTCTCCTGCTCCGCCGGATCGTTTAATTTGGCTTCCGCCTCCTCTCTCTCTTTCGACGCTATCTCCTTCCTCACCTGCTTCCTCTTCATCTTCTTCATCGCTTTTCGTTTCTCCTTACGGCTCATCTCCGCCGATTTCTCTTTACTCTCTTCAAACCCTCCCATCGCTTCTTCGAGTCGCTCTCCTTCTTCCTTTTCGTTCCGCGGCTCCATTATTCCGATCGCGTTAACCTCTCGCTCGGAGGTTGAAAGGAACCCTCTTGAGTCGGTTTGCTTAAACCGAAATCGAATAAAAGAATACCAAACGAACCGAACTCGATATACGATTGGATTAAACCATACCAAACCGGAAAACCTTAGTTGGTGTTTTAAATGTATTTATAAATTTACAGCTAATAATTTTAAAAGAAACGTTAGATATATATATAGATAAAAAATATTAAATTTATTTAAAATTTTACCAAAAAGTTTATTAACTTTAAGCTACAATTAAATATATCAATAATATTTATTAATATAATTTATAAATAATTTAATACATCACTGGTTTAGTTACATGTTACTTTGAATCTCATGCAGTGACCTCATCAGCTGAACAATAGGAGAATGTTTAAACGAGAAAGTTACTCACTGATCTTAAGAACAAAACATGAATCACAAATGTCTGAAATAAAGAAAGAATTAACCAACATTCTCAATAAGCAAAATAACCAGATTTTCCAGATATGGCCAAATCTGAATTGGTCCTTGCAAAGGAAGGTATAACTCCTACCCGAGCCTTCTTCTTAAACCAATGACCAATGGCTTCAACACCAAGATATGAAAACAGCACAGCCAACGCTCCACCAGCAACTGCGACAATAGCTGGAAACAACCATCGTGTTCCATGGTAATGTGGTATAGTCACCCAGGACGCTGCAACATAAGCAGTGGCCATGAACCCAATAGAAACCCACATCATTCTATGTGTGGCCACCAGTAACTTCTTCAAGGGTTTCCTTTTGTAAGGTATGATGCTAACGAGAAGAATAACAATGGCCAAGGACGTGAACAGTGCTATGTTGTTGCATATCGCAAAGACTTTAAACGCTGTCGTTTTCCCCACTATGGATTTGCCTCTCCATGGCCCGTCTTGGTAGACGCCGCCTGGAGGGTTTATCCCACCGGCATAAGCAACTGAAGCGATCAATACTGCTACTATAGTAATCGTGTTTCTTGCGTTTTGTAACGCTTCTATGTACATGTCATATTCCAAGTTTTCACTACCTTTTTTCACTCCATGTGCCTTGCGTGTCTTTCTCTCTACCATCTCTGATGTGTTTAGTCCGATTAGATTCAGCAACTTTATTACCTCGTCCTCATGAGAGTTTTTGCGGGTATCTGAAGATTCAAAGCGTGACCGTAATGGTTTCACTGGACTAGAGGCGTCTAAGTATATTTCAACTACATCAGAATCCAGCTCGTCTGAAGTCTCGGTGTCAAACCTCAGCCAACTTGATAACAACTCAAAGTCTTGAGCATCATGGGGGAGAAGGTGATAAGCTGCAAAACCCATCTTGTTTTTGTTGCTGATATCTACTATCTTCATAGCAATGATGTAACGAATAAGCTGCAATGTATTTAGTAAGAATATGTAAGAAGACAGAGAACCAAACAAAGAAATAGAAACAAGAATCACCTAAGCAAAACTGAACCATATACTCATTTTCTCTAAGTGTGCTATTATGTTAATGCTTAAAGTTAATGTGGGATGATTCCTAACCTAGAAGTGCTTTGGGTTTGTGTAAAGGATAGGGACAAAGAAAACTACTCACCGGAGCACCACAAGCCACGGAAGCAGCAGTATGTAAGACAGTGTTGCCATTTTCATCTGTTTTCTGCAAAAGAAACTGGCTGTTACTGCCCAAACGCTCTGCCATGAAAACAAAGGCATCCATGTTTTTATTTCGTGCAGCAAGATGAAAGACTGTCTCTTTTGATGGCGTGTGAGACAAGAAAGATAATGGAGCCTTGTTTATGAACTCCTCCAGGATTACAACCGAGCCTCTGAGGACCGCCAGGTGCAGAGGTGATAAACCGTTGGTGTTAAGAGCTTCCTCTAGTCTTTGATCGAGCCCAAACAATATTCTTGTCAATTCAAGGTCTCCTCTATCACACGCATGATGCAATAGCGTTGATAGCGAGCCGCCTTGGACAGGCCAAGCTTCCTCCCTAGCTAGGTCTGGGAATCTCTCAAGTATAATCTTTACAACACCTGACAATATCCCATCACAAAAGTGAGCTAAATGAAATGATACTAAATTAATGAGAGTAAGGAACTAAGGAAATAATAAATTACAATATGCATAGACTTGTATAGAGATATATACACTTAATTTTCTAATTATCTAATACTCTTTTTCTTTCAAAATGATCTATGTTTTAGAAAGAAAAAAAAACTATTTTTTTACATTTTAATGTATTTTTATTAGATAATAATAATAAATTGTAAATTTTGAAATAAAAAGAAACTAATTGTGTTAATTAATTTTGATTGAATAACAATTGTAAAAAAAATAGTTAATCATAAAAATAATTCCCTTTTTTTTTGAAACACAAACTTCATTCATTCATTCATTGTTAGGTGGAGGTCATTAAAGCCCCATTTAATACAAGCATCTGTTTTGCAACAAGATCAGCTGAATAGTTTGCCTCTCTAGGGATCCATTTAAAGGAGACATAATCAAAAAAACAAGCGATCGACAGGATATCCGGCACAATTCCATAAAGCTCGGGGACTGAGTAGTTGTTGGTGATGCTGGCAATGAGGTTTTTAGAGTCCGATTCCACGTTTAGCGCCTTGATTCTCAGCTCCATACTCTTCTGCAAAGCTTCCCGCCAATCCTTCTGCCATCAGTGGTGAAGGTACGTTTTCTGCATTCATGGCCAAGCTAGAAGTAGCTTTTTTTTTGCGTTAAGATCCATCCGAGCCCTGCTCGAGAGCTTTCCTCATTCCATGCAGCATCCGTTCGAAGGGTCGTTCCAGTATCTATGATTGTTTTGGGTTGAATTGTGTGGCGAGCTTGTATCTCTTTAATTTGGCCATCTTGCCACTCCTGTGCCATACGAATAGCTCTGGCCAGGGACTCCCCTGTTTCACCTCTTAAATTAGAGAACACCAGTTTGTTCCTAGCAATCCATATCTCCCACATAATCCATGGTGCTAGGTGTCCATTTGTAATTCCAGTCGATGGTAGGCATGGCTTGGTCTTCACATAATTTCAGAGTTCCCTCAATTCTATCATTCCTCTACTATCCAGTTCCTCTACAAACGGGACTGTTTGCCAGACAGTCTTTACAAACTCACATTGAAAAAATAGATGAGTGATACATTCTGGGTGTCCACAGCGCTTACATTTTGGGTCTGCTGTGATATGTCGCTCCTCCAGTCTTGTACCCATAGGTAGAGCTCCTCTCAGTGCTTTCCAGATTAGCATCTTAATCTTAGGTGCAGTGCGCAAGTTCCAAACTTCTTGGTTCCAGTTACCCGCCTGTTCGAATCTTCCCGCATCATTTGAATCCGCAAAGGCGGCATGATAGCCTGATTTCGTTGAGAATTCTCCATCCTTTGTTCCCATCCAGCAGAGTTTATCAGGAGCCCCTGGTCTACTAATTTTTATCTTCAGAATTTGTCTCTCAGAAAATGGACATATTTCTCTGATCTTGTCCAGGTCCCAGTCGTTGCCGTCTCGGTTGATCAGGCATGAGACTTTGAGGTTCATCGATCTCTCCGATGGTGGCCCCATAAGTCTTTTCTGTTGGCTTATATTAAGCTAGGGGTCAGTCCAGAGGTCTATTTGTGCGCCATTTCCCACCAGCCATCCTGATTTTCTCTTTATTAGGTCCCGCCCGATTAGAATGCTTTTCCATCCATGAGATTCCGACGATTTATTTGGGCAATCAAGAAACTTTCTCTCCACGCAATATTTTCCAAGTAAGACACGACTGAGGAGGCCTTGAGGGTTGTTTAAAATTCTCCAGCTGAGTTTCCCTAAGAAGGTATCATTAAAGCTTTCAAAGTCCCTTGGCCCTAAACCCCCCTTTCCTTTCGGTTGAGCCAGCTTATCCCAAGCTACACATGCCATCTTTTTCTTTCCCGTTCTATCATCCCATAAAAACCTTGTTACTGCAGATTGAATCCTTTTTGTGAGCGACTTAGGTAACTTGAAGCAGGTCATGGAATGTGAAGGGATGGGAGAGAGGACGCTTTTCAGCATTACAAGCTTTCCGGCTGAGGAAAGAAAGCGGTTCGACCAGCCACTTGCCTTCTGTTTTATCCTATCAACTATTCCAGCGAATAAGTCTTTTTTCCTCCTCCCGAAGTGTTCGGGCAAGCCCAAATATTTCCCGGTTCTCCCCTCTTTTTGAATCTGAAGGTCATTCTTTACTGCATGTCTAAGAGAGCTTAGAGTCATGCTGGAAAACGTAATTGCCGATTTCTCAGCGTTGATCAGCTGTCCGGACGCTGCTTCGTAGCGTTTTAAAATTCCTTTTAACGCTTCTCTGCTTGTCTTATCGGATTGGAGGAAGAACATAGTGTCATCCGCAAACAATAGATGGTTTATGAAATGGCTACCTCGAGCAACTCGGATCCCGTTTAAAGAACCATCCTCTTGTGCTCTGTTACACAATCCCGAGAGCACCTCACTACACAAAATGAATAGGTAAGGTGAGAGTGGGTCTCCTTGCCGGATCCCCCTACTCGGTCGGACTCTTCCTCTAGGCGAGCCGTTAATGAGGAAAGAGTAAGTAACAGAAGAGACACATTGTACTATCCAATTGACCAGTTTCAAATGGAACCCCATTCTAAGAAGAACCGCCTCAATAAACTCCCATTCGAGCCTGTCATAGGCCTTGCTCATGTCGGTTTTAACCGCCATGGCACATCTTTTTCCGCCTTAGAAGCCTTTAAAGTACGGAGCACCTCATGTGTTATGAGTACATTATCCGAGATAGCTCGTCCGGGTACAAACGCTGATTGGTTGGGAGAGAATACCAAATCAAGTACCGGCTGTAATCTTCTAGTGAGTATCTTAGATATGATCTTGTAGTACACGTTGCACAAGGCAATCGGTCTGTAGTCTGATACTAGTTGTGGGCTCGCTATCTTCGGGATGAGTCGAATGTGAGTGTCATTTATGCCCGCTGGTAACACGCCCGAAGTGAAGAACTCTCTTACTTCCTGGACTATTTCGTCGCCAATTTCCACCCAGTTTGAGTGATAGAAACTTGCCGAGAATCCGTCTGGGCCGGGTGCTTTATCCGCATGGATAGAAAAGAGTGCTTCTCGGATTTCTAGTGCCGAGGGTATCGCGATGAGTTTTTGGTTTGTTTCTTCCGAGATGATAGGTTTAAGTGCAAAGTTCACTGTGTCAATTCTCTCTCCCTCAGTTGACGTGAACAAGCTGTTAAAATAGCTGACTATCACCTTAGCTATGTCGCCTTCTTTATACACCATCTCCCCAGCTTCATTCTCTATCACAGAGAAGGAGTTTGCTCTACGTCTTTTCCTTGCTGAGGCATGGAAGTAGCCGGTGTTTCGATCTCCCAAGCTTAACCAAAGGAGTCTGCTCCTTTGTCGCCAATACGCCTCTTCCGCTGTGTAAGTCGTTGTTAGTTCTGCTGTTATCCTGTTAATCAGGTTGACGACATTGGCAGGATTACTGAGAGCAGTATTGAGTTCTTCTCTTTTCTTCTCGATAGCCATCTTGCTGTTTAGGCCTTGTTCTTTGCTCCAGTCCATTATGGCTCTTCGAACTCTAACGATCCTATCTTTAATGGTCAGTCCTGAAGCGTTTTTCCACGTCTCAGCTATCAGAGCTTTAACTTCCTCGCTATCCTTTAATCTTCGATCATATCTAAAGAGACCTCGTCGTCTCTTCCGCTCAGGTTCAAAGAAAGATAGTAACGGCTTGTGGTCTGAAGCTTTAAATGCCAAATATTGACACCTAGCAGTTGGAAATGTCTCCGCCCAAAGGGTGTTGGCGACTGCTCTATCCAAGCGACATCTAACTAAGTGTATTCCGTGTTGACCTCACCAAGACAGCGGATCCCCCGAATGTCTCAAATCAAATAAGTCTCCTTCTGAGAAGAAAGTTCTCAGGTCGCTAAAAGATCCTTCCGGTCTGTCTGGACCCCCAAACTTTTCATCTGAATTCAGGATGTCATTCAGGTCTCCTGTTAAGAACCAAGCTGCATCTCGTGCATTTGCGCTAGCTAGAACTTGGGTCCATTTTTCTTTACGGAGAGGTCTGTCTGTATTTCCATAGACAAAAGATTAGAAAAAGATGAGAAAATTTTCCTTCCTTCAAATCTAATACTCGTTTCAATACAGTTTGCATCAGCCGAGATAATATCGAGTACAACATTTTGTTTCCAAAAGAGAGCTAGTTCTCCGGCGCCGTGTCCCGTCGGTGGAACTAGGTAGTGATGATCATAGTTAAGCTGCTCTAGTCGTTGGAGGATCATCTCTGAGGAATTTTTTGTTTCCATAAGGAAGATAACATCGGGATCATTGCGCTTCTTTATCTCCCTTAATCTGCGAACTGTCTGGGGATTCTCCAACCCCTGACAGTTCCAGCTCAGTATCGCTAAGGAACTTGATTTGGTGGATTTTGAAAATCCACCGTCTTCTTCCTCTGGGGTAGAAGATTCCTTAGGGGATGGTCATCCATTGCTCGGTCTTCTGAATCGCTTGGTTCAGAAGGTTTATTTGTTGCTCGACTGTGTTTAGCTTTAGGAATTTTTTCCAAAATTGTTGTATCCGGTATGAGCTTCTTCTTACACTTGGGAGCGTTGGCTTGTTGTGTTTTCCTTCTCCTTGGGTTTGCTCCTGCTCCAGTCATCGGACTTGCTAACACTTTCCTTTTCCCAGGTGGTCTTCCTGGTTTTCTATTTGTTGTGGCTTCAGAGTCCCCTCCTATTTCTGTTGGTTTCAACAATTTTGTTGTACCCAGTCTAGCAGCTATAGGTAGTCTTCCTTTCTCCGACACCGGAGGAGGAGCAATCGATAGTCTACGTGATGTTGGGATCCGTTCCAGATGTGTTTCTGTCACAGGAGGAAGGGAGATCATGTGGGTTGCAGGGACTCGCTTTTCCGGTACTTCCTGGCCTTGAACATCTTGTGTTTGAGCGTCAAGTTCTGCACGCACCATAGCTTTTGCAGTTTCTTTGATTTGTCCTTGTTCTTCAGCTTGTCGGAATCTTTCTTTCCTAGCAGCACTCTCAGATGGGTCAGCTATGTTGGAGTATTGTGTCATGACCTCTCTGATTTCTTCCATTGCTGTTTCTAGTGCCTCTTTTGGTATCGATGGCTGGCTACTCTCAAAAGGAACCCCTTTTGATTGAGTAGGAGTAGTCCTTGTTTGGACAGGTGCATCTCTTCTTGATACCTCTCTAGTCTTCCTAACTTCTCTGTAAACAGCTTGGGGTCTTTGAGCAGCCTCTCTGGCTTTATTTGTGTTAGTGCCCTCCTCATAGTTCTGTCGATACGACATCTGTCGTTCCCTTCTGTATCTCTGAGCCTCTAGATCGTATGATCGATCCTTGTTCTCCCTTCCCTGCCCTATTCTATCTTCCCCCCTTATGCCACTCTCTTGGTTTGTAGGGTGTATCTCTTTCTTTTCGCCTCTCGAAACGTCGTTCCATAGAGATTTTGGTTTCCTTGTACCTTGGCTGCTCTGAGCCGTTGTCTGTAGATGAAATCGAAAGAGGGTTCCTTGCTCAGGTTGTTGTGCTTCCTGTTGCTTACTAGTGTTTTCTCCACCCTCTGTCCGGAAGGAAGTAGTTTGTTGTCTGCCTTGAGCTTTCTTTTGTGCTTTCGCTTCCAGACACTCTCGTAGTTCATGGTCAAGTCGAAAACAGATGGAACAGTGTCTCTCTAGTCTTTCATAAACGAGGTTCACAGTGACTTCCTCGCCACTTGAGTACTCCAGTACTGAATATGTAATCAAGGGAAGCCTCCCATTAACATGTACCCTCATTCGGGCTGCCAGGTTTGTAATATCGACACTCTCCACCAGTCCAAAGTCTTCTCCTATAGCCCTCAGGGTATCTTCTATCCATAGATGAACTGGGATGCCTTGGACTTTGATCAAAAATGGTATAAGTGAAGGGAAATTTGGGGAAAGTGTGGCTTCCCACCGTTGGAGTATAATCATCCATCGATTGTAATGGTAAGGGCGGTTTTCTAATACCGTCTGGAAGTCTTCCTCTGATGCAAATTGGAACTTAAAAACCCCTTGTCCCAAATCTACTCCAATAGGTGGTGTATTAGTTCGCCAGTGTTCTGTGAAGAAAGGAATCAGATTCCAAACTTTTTGAGTTGAGTTGTTGATCACGCGACCAATCAGTGTGAGAGAATGCTGTTGAAGAAGGGGTACGCTGTCTGGAGCTTGGATTCTCACCCTAGTTTTTCGGGGTGGTTCGTACTCCCCTTTTTCAGTAGCAGAAAGTCTTCTTTCCATAACAGAGAATATATTACCTCTTATGCTGTAAAACGGTGTAGTGGCAGAGTGATGAAAAATTGTAGCTTGAAACCTTTTGCAGAAAGCTTGGAGAAAGGTTTCAAACCCGAAACTAGTTTGCTTCGCACTAAGTTGAAGCCGACCGGAACCCCAGTCAACTAGCAGTAAAACTCTGGCGAGCTCGTCACGGCGGCGGTCCCTCCGACCCGAGTCGGGGGGGGGAAAGAACCCGTTGTGTTTCTGACCAGTGCTCGGTTTGGACCAGAGTTATTTCCAAATGAAGAAACAATTTGAATCTTATCCGTAAACAGCAGAGAAGCCGTTGACCAATTAGTGAAAGAGGAGTAGTATTACCCAATTAAAAATAATTCACTTATAATCAAAATTTAGTATGTTTTTTTAATATTTGTGAAAACTCTAAACTTTATATTTTTAATATAAGCTATTCTCTTCTACCCTTTTTTATTATTATGGAAGTTCTCGAAATTAGACCCATAATCTCCCATAGATCTCAACTCAGCATTTAGAAATTCATATTTTTTTTAAAAAATAGCTCTTCCTAGTTCCTACTAGAGAGCCAGCCCTTTACACAACCAGACCACCAATACCTTGGTATTCTTCTCACCTTTCTAAAAAAAAATCGATCTCTCAATAAATGACTTATACAAGATTAAGTTAGTGTCTTACAAGTGGATCCAGTTGATATGGCGAAATTGAGTTCACCGTGATCAACTGAGTTTGTCTTTTCAGCAATGAGTTTGGCAGCCTCCATGGAAATGCTGCGGCAAGCTAAGTGGAGAGGTGTGTCATTGTTGTTGTTTCGTGCGGTACAAGCTTCTAATCCAGTCTCTAACATCTGCACTACTATGTCGATGTATCCAAGGAGAGCAGCAAGATGCAACGGTGTGTTTCCCTCTGCGTTGAGGGAACAGACTAGGGAAGGTCGGCGATCAATAATCATGGAGACGAGTTCTCCGTGACCAAGCTTCGCAGCCATGTGCAAAACCGTGTCGTTCAAGTGTTCTTTATCGGTTCTCTCCTCCAGAGACGAGTTTCTCTCTTCTACCAAACTCAGAAAAGTTGGAAGGTCATTTTGAAGGATTGCATGGAAGATCGGCTGCATTTTTTCTCAAGAAAGCTAGACCAAGAAAACTCTTACACTGAGAGGGGAGATCCAAGTGGTTTACTACAACATCTTTGTTTATATTGCACTTAGCGAAGACCATGAGAGTTGACATTTAATATGGCTTCCGAGTCTTTCTTTTTCAGTATTCATATATGCATCATTTATGACTTAATAGTGGTTACGTAGTTGTGAGTATTTAGTGCATGTTAAATTTTCATTTTTCTTTACTTTGTCTACCCAAGACTTTGACAATAGTCATGTGCTTAAAATGCGTTTTGCATTTTAAAAACAAACGGGCATAGAACTCGAGGCTGGTCACATGCCAATAGGTCCTGTGTGTTTTTTTTTCATTCATCCACGCGATTAGCTAAAATAATGCGAAATAGTCTTTGACGCAGGGGGTGCAAATGACTGAATACAGAGATAGAAGTTTCTGCAGGGCTGAGGAGAGATGGAGAAGAAAGGGGGCAAGCATTTTCTTCCATTGATAAATGCTCAACTAACTTATCCTGTTACAGCTTACTAGATTTATAGGGTTTGCACTTAACCAATAATTACGTTCAATTGGAAAGATTACTTTGAGCAATATCGTGTCTAAGTGAAATGCACATTCCCTCAATCCGAATATAAATAGACTGATTAGGTTCTGTGGATATGACTGAAAACCCGATTAACTTATTGACATTCTTTCGAGCTATTTTTTGACTTATACATGATTATTTAAAAATGTTTATAGTTCTAAGTTGTATAACACGAGTGTATTATTTTTTTTCATTACATGGTTACTTTTAGAAACAATTTTGCTATCGACCAAATTTTATTTAACAGCAGCATATATAGTTTGACAGAAAAAAAGGGAGAGAAGAATCGAAGATCTATTATGAATTAAAACAACACCGTGGTTAAATAAACTTTTCAAACATATTTCAATAGATGAAATAGCCTGATTTTCCTGCTGAGACGGCCAAATCTGAACAAGTCCTTGCAAAGGAAGGTATATATATCTCCCACACGATTCAGCTTCTTAAACCAATGACCGATGATCTCAACTAGGAGATAGGAAAAGAGTACAATTAAAGCTCCACCACCAACGGCAATAATGGCTGGAAACAACCATCGTGTTCCATGGTAATGTGGTATAGTC
Source organism: Brassica oleracea var. oleracea (assembly GCF_000695525.1). Lineage (NCBI taxonomy): Eukaryota > Viridiplantae > Streptophyta > Magnoliopsida > Brassicales > Brassicaceae > Brassica > Brassica oleracea. The sequence goes on from NC_027755.1 coordinate 19,341,078, forward strand.
ACCCAGGACGCTGCAACATAAGCAGTGGCCATGAACCCAATAGAAACCCACATCATCCTGTGCGTGGCCACAAGTAACCTCTTCAAGGGTTTCCTCTTGTAAGGTATGACGCTAACGAGAAGAATAACGATGGCTAAGGACGTGAACAGTGCGATGTTGTTGCATATCGCAAAGACTTTAAACGCAGTCGTCTTACCCACACAGTGGATTTGCCTTTCCATGGCCCGTCTTGGTAGACGCCTCCCGGAGGATTTATCCCACCAGCATAAGTAACTGAAGCAATCAGGACTGCCACTATCGCAATAGTATTTCTTGCATTTTGTAATGCTTCTATATGCATCTCATATTCCAAGCTCTCACGACCTTTTTCCACTTCACTTTGTTTACTTTTTCTCTTTCTCTCTGCTATCGTTGTTGTGTTTATTCCGATTAGCGTAAGCAGCCTTATTACCTTGTCCGCATCGGAGCTTCCGCAGATAGCTAAAGATTTAACTCGTCCTAGAGATTGTTGTTGGATTGGTCTAGAGTGACCATCGTACTCTTCACTATTCAGTTCTTCTGGAATCTCGGTATCAAATTAACCTCAGCCAGCGTGATAACAACTCAAAGTTTACGGCTTCTTGAGGAATCAGTTGATAAGCTGCAAACCCGATGTTGTTCTTGCAGCGTTTATCAGTACGCTTACGAATGTAATGCACAAACTGCAATTGTTCAGTTTGAATATGGGAGAAAAACGCCACAAAAATTAATAAACCCTATATTACCATAATACTAATAATTATTATTATAATTATATGGAGTGCAATTACTCTAATAATAATGGGCAAATCTCCAAAATAGCACATTTCTAAGTTTATATCACAAAAATAGCACTCAAAAACTAAAATGACCAAAATAGCACTTTTCTAAGTTTATCCTTTGAAAATTTTAATTTTTTTATTTTTCAAAATTTGAAATCTTATCCCAAAACCTCATTTCTCAACTCTAAACCCTAAACCATAAACCCTAAACCCTAAGCTCTAAACCCTAAACCCTAAACCCTAAACCCTAAACCCTAAACCCTAAACCCTAAACCCTAAACCCTAAACCCTAAACCCTAAACCCTAAACCCTAAACCCTAAACCCTAAACCCTAAACCCTAAACCCTAAACCCTAAACCCTAAACCCTAAACCCTAAACCCTAAACCCTAAACCCTAAACCCTAAACCCTAAACCCTAAATCCTAAATCCTAAATCCTAAATCCTAAACCTCACCATTTAACTCTAAACCCTAAGTTTGTGACTTTTGATAAAACATTAAGTGTTATTTTTGTGACTTTTGACCTTGAATGCTAGTTTGGGAACAAAAACTTGATTTAGTGCTATTTTTGTTTTTTTCTCAATAATAAACCCCAAAGCAAAACTTTATCATATATTTCTTTTGTTTTTTTCGTTTTCTGGAAGCCAAGAATCCCATATATAATTTAATAATCTTGTTGGATTGCATATCATATATAGTAAGATTAAAGGATTAAATTAGATTAAATATCTCCCTATAGTCCAAACTCCATTTGATTTTGAAGGATGAAATTTTCAGTTTTCAGATGTCAATGAACTTCTAATTCAAAATCAATAAATCCGTACATATTTTTTATGTACCATTTTGTATTCAATATTGTGGGATACCTACTGTACAACTAAGTCAAATTTTGTTAAATAAAAAACAGACAAAAAGCAAACTGCTCACCGGAGCACCACAAGCCACGGAGGCAGCAACATGTAAGACAGTGTTGCCATCTTCATCTGTTTGCTGCAAAAGAATCTGGCTGTTAATGCCCACACTCTCCGCCATGAAAACGAAGGCATCCATGTTATTGTTTCTTGCAGCCAGATGAAAGACTGACTCTTTTGATGGCGTGAGAGAGTAGAAAGACAAGGGAGCCGTGTTCAAGAACTCCTCCAGGATTACAACCGAGCCTCGGAGGACCGCCAGGTGCAGAGGTGATAAACCGTTGGTGTCAAGAGCTTCATCTAGTCTTTCATCGAGCCCTAACAATATTCTTGTCAGTTCAAGGTCTCCTCTGTCACACGCATGGTGAAGCAGGGATGATAGCGAGCCGCCTTGGACAGGCCAAGCTTCCTCCCTAGCTAGGTCTGGGAATCTCTCCAGTATAGTCCCTGCAATACCTGATCATCATTGATCCAACACAATAGTAAGTCTGGTGAGTTTATACAATTGATTACGCAAGCTAGTACAGTAGAGACACTTACCAGCCATTCCACTTAATATGGCGAAATTGAGTTCGTGGAGGCCGACTGATTGTATCTTTTCCGCAAAAAGTGTGGCAGACTCCACGGAATTGCTGCGGCAAGCTAAGTGGAGGGGTGTTTGGTTGTTGTTGTTGCGGGCCGAACAGGCTTCCGGTCCAAACCCTAACATCGTCATAATTATGTTCACGTCTCCAAGGAGAGCAGCGAGATGCAAAGGTGTGTTCCCGTCTGCGTTACGGGAACATATGAGGGAAGGTCGGAGCTCGATGATCTTTGATACTGGCGCAGCGTATCAACGGTAACTCAGCTCAAATCTAGGGATTTAGGGTAAATCTCTAGAGACCTGACTTCTTGAATCGATGAATTGAATCAAATCGACGCAAGGCTCTCGTATTGATGAATTTAATCGAATCAACGCAAGGCTTAAGAGAAAACTCTTGTATTAATAACTTTCAAAAACTAAGTAATAAGAACTACAAGTCTATGTCCTTATATAGGGACTTAAGGTCGGTTTATAAATCACCTTCCCTTTTAGAAATAGGAAACTAAATAACAAAAAGGAAAACACCAAAACATGTTAAGAAAAGGAAATCCTAAACGTAATTGAAACTGGTTGCTTGGCGGACAAGGTATCATGATGCTGCATCAGGTCCCCCGGGGTTAGAAAGATTCGTCCCTGAATCCGGCAGAGGATCTGGGGGAACGTAGCGCGTTAAATGACGGACATTGAAAACATCAGAAGTGTTGATGTGAGCTGGGAGTTGTAGACGATAAGCGTTGTCGTTGATTCGTTCAAGAACTTCAAGAGGACCAATCTTCTTTGCTTTAAGTTTATTATAAGAATGAGCCGGTATTCGATCTTTAGTGAGAAACGCCCAAACTTGATCACCAACTTCAAAAACAACACGCCTGCGATGAGCATCGGCAGCAGTTTTATAGTTTGTTGCTGACGTCTGTAAGTTAGAGATCACTCGCTGATGGATGGTATGAATATCGTCGATGAAGTCGGCAGCGACCCCATGACGTCGAGACTGATCCGGTAATGTACTAAGATCAATAGGGCCACGCGGACTCATGCCGTACACCACCTGGAAAGGACTGTAACCAGAACTCCTATTTAAAGCATGATTATGGGCAAATTCTGCTTGCGGAATCTTTGCATCCCATGTCCCAATCGAATCTCCCACAAGGCAACGCAACAAGTTGCCCAAAGAACGGTTAGTGACTTCAGTCTGACCATCAGATTGGGGATGATAAGCGGAACTCATATCCAAACTAGTACCAAGCATTTTCCATAATGAACGCCAAAAGTGACCTAAGAACCGAGAGTCACGATCGGATACAATAGAAGAGGGTAAACCATGGAGGCGATAGATATCCCGGAAGAATAAAATAGCCACTTGGAGAGCGTCGGTAGTCTTTTTACATGGAATAAAGTGAACCATTTTGGAGAAACGGTCGACGACAACAAATATGGAATCGAACCCGCGTTGAGTTCGTGGAAGTCCCATAACAAAATCCATACTGATATCAGTCCAAGGTTGCGTAGGAATAGGAAGAGGGAGATAAAGGCCGGCATTGGTGGAATGACCTTTGGAATGCTGACACACAACACATCGCTCAATAAATCTTTCAACATCACGGCGTAGAGCTGGCCAGAAATACGAACTGGTGAGGAGATGCAAGGTTCTGTCACGACCAACATGACCTTCCCCATGTGTTTCAGAGATGAGCTGTAGACGGAGGCTACAATCGGGAACACACAAACGGACCCCGCGGAACAAGAAGCCATCGTGGAGTGTGTAATCGCGAGACTCGCCAGCTTGAACCTGAGCCAGTATGCTTGCAAAGAAGGCATCAGAGGGGTAGAGATCAGCAAAAGTTCCGAACCCAGGGACAGACACATGTAATACCGAAAGAAGAGTCCGACGTCGACTCAAGGCATCAGCGACACGGTTGGAAACGCCTGAAGTATGTTTGATAACAAACGTGAACTGCTGTAAATATGACACCCAAGAGGCATGGCGAGCCGAAACCTTATCTTGACTACTAAGATGTTTAAGAGCGTCATGATCGGTAAAGAGAACAAATTCTTTATGAAAAAGATAATGGCGCCAGTGTTTGATAGCCTGGATGATTGCATAGAACTCCACATCATAAGTGCTGTATCGTGCTCTAGCTCCAATGAGTTTTTCACTAAAAAATGCAATAGGGCGACCTCGTTGGCTTAGAACTGCGCCAATACCAGATTTAGAAGCATCACAATGCAACTCAAAGACCTGCGAAAAGTTTGGTAAGGCCAAGATAGGTGCAGAGGTGAGCTTCTGTTTGATGGCGTTGAAGGCGTCCGTGGCTTCAGGAGTCCATGTGAAAGAGCCTTCTCGTCGCATACAATCCGTAAGTGGAGCCATGAGACTACTAAATTGAGGGACGAAACGTCGGTAGAAAGAAGCGAGGCCATGAAAACTCCTAGTTTCAGTTAGAGTTGTAGGGAGGGGCCAAGATTGAATAGCTTCTACTTTAGCGGGATCGACGGCGAGGCCGTTGGCAGATACGATATACCCGAGAAAGTGGACCTGTGCTGACCCAAACTCACACTTTTTAAGTGTAGCGAACAGCTGATCACGCCTCAGGACGAGTAGTACCTCGCGGAGGTGCGCAAGATGGTCAGCAAGATTCGAACTAAATATGAGTATGTCGTCGAAATAGACAACGACGAACTTGCCAATAAATGGTCGCAGGGCTTGATTCATAACCCGCATAAACGTGCTTGGAGCATTAGACAAACCAAACGGCATAACAAGCCATTCAAAAAGACCTTCTCTCGTCTTAAAAGCCGTTTTCCATTCATCACCCGGCCTAATACGGATCTGATGGTAACCACTTTTGAGATCAAGTTTAGAAAAAATAGAGGCCGAACCAATTTGATCCAGTAGGTCGTCGAGGCGCGGTATAGGGAACCGGTAACGGACAGTAATCCTGTTAATAGCACGGCTATCAACACACATACGCCATGACCCATCCTTTTTGGGTATAAGTAAAGCCGGAACGGCGCAGGGGCTTAAGCTCTCCCGGAGAAACCCTTTCGTCACTAGTTCTTCAACTTGTCTCCGTAATTCTTCGTGCTCACTAGGACTCATACGATAATGAGCTCGATTAGGAAGAACTGCATCAGGGACCAAATCTATGCGATGTTGAATATCGCGGAGAGGTGGCAGCCCAATTGGTAAGTCATCGGGAAAAACATCACTGAAATCTTGTAGTAGAGGTTCAAACTCGCAAGGTAAATGTGGCATGGAAGGAGAAGTCGTGGGGTGACGAAGAAAAACGATTCCCTCTTCACGCATAGCTGCCTCAAATGGTTTCCGCTGGAGAATGAGTATTGGTGACGACTGGGGAGATGATTTTGTTGGTTCCGAAGGCTGAAGTGTGTAGCTGCGGTTGTTAAAACGAAATGTGTAGGAGTTGAGGAAGCCATCATGTTGAATGCGCCGATCGAAAATCCAGGGACGTCCTAAAAGAAGATGGCAAGCATCCATGGGAGCAACGTCACAATGAATTTGGTCTTTGTATGATTCTCCAATCGAAAAAGAGATCAAAGCACGACGAGTGATGAGTAAGTCAGTCTTCTGGTCTAGCCATGCTAGTTTATAAGGATAAGGGTGAAGTTCTGTTTGTAACTGTAGTTTGTTCACCACTTCCTCTGCGATGACGTTTTCACTACTACCCGAGTCTATGATGAAGTTACAAACTTTGCCTCCGATGGTACATTTTGAGTGGAACAGATTATGTCTTTGAGGGTTGATGTCGGCACTACGAGGAGCTAGGCAGATGCGGCGGACCATTAAGCATGGTCCATTATCCGCCGTAAGAATCTCAGGTTCCTCCATAGGATCAACAAGTTCGTCCTCATAAACCACTTCGACATCGTTACCAGCAGTATCCAAAAGGAGTCCACGTCTATTACGAGTTGGACAATTAGACTGGCGATGGCCAATTTCTCCGCAAGAGAAACAACGAAGGGAGCTCGGACGATTGGTGCGATTGTCGATGACTGGTACAATAGCAGTATCGGTCTTTGCAGGGGTGGCGTCATCTGTAGGGGATTGAGTTTGTTGTGTAGGACGAGTAGTCCGTGCATTTGTCCATGATGAAAACGATGACTTAGTCTGAGTCTCGATAGTCAAAGCTTGTTGGTGTGCCTCAGACAACGTAAGCGGATGAAAAAGATTGAGAGTGTGTTGAATTTGTTGACGAAGGCCTGCTGTGAAGCGTGCTACAAGTTGACGCTCCGAATCTTGAATGTCAACACGGGTGAGGAGTAGAAAGAACTCCGTAGAGTATTCAGCGACGGAACGAGTCCCTTGTCTCAGGGTGTGGAGACGCTGGAACATGAGCTGATCGTAATTGTACGGTAAGAATGTTTTCTTGAGTTTTGACTTGAGCTTTTCCCAAGATAAAATCTTAGGTTTTCCAAGACGAGCTCGGGCTGTCTTTGTTTGTGTCCACCATGCCGCGGCACGTCCACGAAAGCGCATGGTTAAGAGAGGAACACAACGTTCTAATGGGGCTCTTTTAAACTCGAGAATTTCCTCAACCGTGACTATCCAGTCCAGTAGTTCTTCGGCTGAAGTATTTCCATGGAACTCGGGAATCTCGGTTTTGAATCCTGTTGTCCACTGATTATCGGCTGCTGCCACTTGAACATTGTCTTGAGCGATAGCTCGGTTGTTGCGAAGAGGAGCAAAAGGATTAGCATCAACCGCGGCGGCGAACGGGTCTGCAGCGTCGTCTTCATCTTCTTCCTCATCGGCATCACGTTCAACGTTTTCGCGAGGTGGAGGTGGTGGTGGTCGTTGAACATTAAGGGCTTGGAGGGTGGTGGTGATATTGGCCATCTGGGCTTGAAGCTCAGCAATGGCGTCGCGGGTGATTTCTGCCTCGGTACGTAATGGTGCTCTACGAGTTCGTGCCATCAGATATGATCAACAAGGAACGTAGCAAAGCTCTGATACCAACCTGGCGCAGCGTATCAACGGTAACTCAGCTCAAATCTAGGGATTTAGGGTAAATCTCTAGAGACCTGACTTCTTGAATCGATGAATTGAATCAAATCGACGCAAGGCTCTCGTATTGATGAATTTAATCGAATCAACGCAAGGCTTAAGAGAAAACTCTTGTATTAATAACTTTCAAAAACTAAGTAATAAGAACTACAAGTCTATGTCCTTATATAGGGACTTAAGGTCGGTTTATAAATCACCTTCCCTTTTAGAAATAGGAAACTAAATAACAAAAAGGAAAACACCAAAACATGTTAAGAAAAGGAAATCCTAAACGTAATTGAAACTGGTTGCTTGGCGGACAAGGTATCATGATGCTGCATCAGATACGAATTCTCCACGTCCATGCTTCGCAGCCATGTGCAACACCGTGTTGCTGTGTTGCTCATCGTTTCTCTCCTCTAGCCACGAGTCTCTCTCCTCCACCAAACTCAGAAAAGCTGGAAGTTCGTTTTGAAGGATCGCATGGAAGATAGGCTGCATCTTTCCTCAAGAAAACTAGCTAGAGCAAAAGTTAGAATGTAATAAAATGATTACCCTGCGAGGGTTAGTATATATATTGTTATTTAGCGCGTAGATATTTAATATTTTATTTCACCCCAAGAAAATAAAGGTAGCGCGTAGATCATATAAGAGAGAACATTTTTTACAAGAGAGAAAAAAAAAGTGAAGCGAGTTGACATTTAACTGTGATGTAGATGTCGAAGACTTTGGCAACAGCGACACAATTACAAACAAAACCGCGTTTATAGGCGCCAAGGACTGGCTCTCTTTTTTTTGGTTGAGCAAAGGCGTCTAGGCGCCATGGACTGGTTCATCTTTATTTCCTTGGGTTTTCCACAAGAAAATATATTTATTCTGTTAGCAACATTTTTTTATGAACTCATCTTCGTAAATTTTAAATTAACACGTAACGTACTACTTACTGAGACGTGGTAGGACTAAATCTTAAGACTAGTGGATAAAACCACTGATATTTATATGGGAACAAAGGTTGAACAAAAACATGCACCATATACCTTCAGTTTTTTTAAATTATGAAATCAATTCTACGTATATGTAAACGTAACTATACACAAAGCTTATTAGTCTTAACATTTTTGATTCTGGTAACACTTCCACGGCAGTGATAAGCCAGATGAACAGGTTGAGATGCTACACATACACACTTGGAACTTGTACATAATTAGTCAAAAGTTATCTAACGCACATTCTTTGGCCTCAACATACAAGTACTATGTGTGTGCAAGGTCACCCAAGCGCACTACTATTTTAAGCAAGAAAATACAACCTCGCATTAGTGACATACTCACTACAGCAAATATAAGACATGACATGCCGATGATAGTATTCTCTTCGGCCTAGAAGACCAGTTATTGATATCAATAAACAATACTTTAACATAATTATTGGAATAATTTATAATTATTATTTTAAAAGTCGAGAATAGTTTTTGTCTTGCAAATGAAGAAACCAGGATACATATCAATCCAGCTTCGAGCTATCTTTGCTTTTGAGACCAATAACTATCTCTCTGTTCCTCTTTCACCATTAACACACAGAGTCAAATAGCTCAAGTTGTATTTCAAAACGAACCTTCCTGTGCGTGTGGCAGCCATTACTAGATCTCGGATACTCACAGCCTCATTTAATTCAGATTTTTCTCATAAGTAACAAAGAAAACTATAGTGTGCTCTGTTAAGGCTTGAGAAGTGTGAGAACAAATCGTTTCAGGCAAGAGTTACTGTGTATACTCTGTCAACGTCAGATCATTTTGTGTCAGTAAATGTGGATAAAGTTCACTTCTGCGCATCTCTTGCTTCTCTAAGTTCATTGTTATAGTTTGCAGTAGTCTCATGAGCTGAACAATAGGGTAAAGCAAACACACACACACAGACATAACTTCACTGTTAAACTCAGTTAATATTAGGGGTGGGCACTTTACCCGATATCCGAAACCGCACCCGAATCCGATCCGATAAACCCGAACCGAAATCTGAACCGAAGTAGCAAAATATCCGAACGGGTATTGAATTAGGAGAGATTGGATATCCGAACTCGAACGGGTAATATCCGAATCCGAATGGATATCCGAAGATAACCGAACATATGTATAATTAACCATATATTTCTAGTTTTCATCTCTCATTCTATATAAAATATTTATATTGATACTACACATACTTTAAGTTCATATGATATACATAAAATTACGAAGAAAATGATTTGCTACTCACTTAAAATGCATGTCAAACTTTTTATTTCAAGAATTAACAAAAAGTTACATCCAAAGTTTAAAAACAATAACCAAATTAATGTCTTTTTTAGTTTCAAAGTATTATGTCCAAATCTATTAACCATTCAATTTATTAAAAATAAAAAGAATAGTTAAGTGAAAGTTATATTTTTAAATACAAGAAATATGAAAATGAAAAATTTAATTTTTTTTTCAAAATCTAAATATCCGAACCCGATCCAAAATAACCGAACCCGAACTAAAAAATACCCGGACCCGACCCGAAGTACAGAAATACCCGAACGGGTTCTATACCTCTATACCGAAATATCCGAAAATCCGAAATACCCGACCCAAACCCGAACGCCCACCCTAGTTAATATACTTATCTTTCTCTATTAACATTAACACACAGAGTCAAATAGCCCAAGTTCTACTTAAAAACGATCTGTTCTGTCCGTGACAGCCATTATTAAATGTCTGATACTCACAGTCACAATGGAACAACCTCATTTATTCAGAATTTCTCTCATAACACAAAAGTTAAAAAAGAAAAAGATATGATCAAATATATGTACACTGAACCCGTTGTTAAACATGATCAAGAGCTTACTAAAACATTCAGTTCATCAACTTCCACCAAGAACTCTCTTAAGGTCACTCTTCTGCTCCGAAGTAAGCCTCGAAGGGAACAAGATCTCAAACCTGACTCTTAAGTCTCCTCTTTTCAAAGGCTCTTTAGTAGGCATCCCTTCGTTTGGGATCACAATCTCCTGACCCGGTTTAACAATATCCAAAACCGGTATAGTCAAATTCCTCCCGTCAAGAGTCGTTAAGCTAACGGTGACTCCGGTTAAAGCATCTATCAAAGAGACTTTCTTCTCAAAAATCAGATCGTGACCGTCTCTTGTGTAAACCGGATGAGGCTTCTCGTCCACAACGAAGGTGAGATCAGCTGGAGTGACACCAGGTTCTTGGTTGCCTTTCTCAGGGAATGTGATCTTTGTTCCTTTCTTCCAACCCGGTTTTATATCTATCTTCAAGATCTCTTGCACTGTCTTTGGCTTCCTGTAATAAAAGACATCATCAGAAAGGACAATAACTAAAGCTCATACTGTTCCACAATGTTCAAGAAATTGTTAATCGGTAACATAAAGCTTTATAAGAAATTATTGATTTAACCAACGTCTAAACCAATTTTTGGAATTGTTGAGACCTAGTTTGCGGTCTAAACCGATTTTTAGAACACTTCCACCACAAGATCAAATGCTTTATAAGAGATTATTGATTACACAGATGCCTAAACCGATATTTGAATTTCATTTAGACCTAATTTGCCGTCTAAACCGAATTTTAGAACACTTCCATCACAACATCAAACGCTCTATAAGAGATTATTGATTAAACAGACGCCTAAACCGATATTTGAATTTCGTTTAGACCTAATTTGCCGTCTAAACCGAATTTTAGATCACTTCCTCCACAAAATCAAACGCTTTATAAGAGATTATTGATTAAACGGAGGCCTAAACCAATTTTTGAATTTCCTTTAGACCTAAACCGATTTTTAGAACACTATCGACCACAAGATCAATCACAGAGTAAAACTAACCCAAACTCATCAGGAACAAGGCGAGAGATTCGCATCTTCTTCTTCCCACCTTTGTAGAGCTCCTCCAACGTGCAAGGCAATGCGCTCTCTATATCCGCCGCCTTCCTATTCGCCGGCGCCGCCTTCTTGTTCGCCGGCGACGTCTTCGCCGGCGACGTTCCGAAGAACTCCCCGAATATATCTTCCGCGTCACGCGGATAATACCGAAACTCGGAGTCGTCACGACGCGACGAGTAACTCCTCTGCTTCGCTGCCGCCGACGCCGACGCCGTCTCCGCTGCAGAAGGCAAATCTGAAGACTTCAGCCCTTCTTCGCCGTGCTGATCGTAGATCTGACGTCTGCGAGGATCGCTGAGGACGTCGTAAGCTTCGGAGATCTGCTTGAACTTGGCTTCGGCTTCTTTCTTGCTCGTGGGGTTCTTGTCGGGGTGGTACTTCATGGCGAGTCTTCGGTAAGACTTCTTGAGATCATCGTCGTTAGCGTCTCGCCTCACCTTTAGGACATTGTAGTAATCAACACCCATTGATCGTAATCTGAAAGAGAAAAAAAAAGTCAAACAGACAGATCAAATCGAGATCGTGTGTAGGTTGAGCGAGTTTGAGAAGAACAAAACAAAGAGTGGAGTGCGTGTAAGGTTAGAAGAAGAACATGTGACGGAGGTGAGAATGAGAAAATATTGTCTTTTTAATGGAGCCACGTGGCGGTTTTTACAGTCGGCTTATCTTTAACTTTGCTGGTGATTTATCGATACGGTAAGAAGATGATCAGCTACTTTCTGTTTTTAATTAGAGAGAATATTACTCTTGAGGGATCAAAAGGAAAGTTAAATATTCGGACAACTAAACATAGAAGCAAACATTCATGGTTTAGTATAAATAGTTAAACCAGAGACAATTGTTACTAATTTGTTTTATACTAATTAAGTGTTATTTGTTATAAGATAAACTTTGAAATGATACTCCACCCCTTTACCAACTCAAACACTATGATCATCTACTCATCAAACACTATGATCATCTACTCATCAAGCACTATGATCACCC
>NC_027755.1:19353336-19353973 GCF_000695525.1 Brassica oleracea var. oleracea
AAAAAAACAAGAACAAGAGTTTATAATCAAAGAATCATTACATTTTCTTCTACTTCTTTATAATAAACTCTCTCCCTTATATTAGTGTTATTTGTTTCCTACGGGTATTAAATTCTATTCTTATTTAAATTTCTCGATACTATAAATTATAAGTTATTTCATAACACGTTATCAGCACGATCATTCTGCGATTCGGTAAAATTTTTTGTATCATTTATACCCTGTTATAATGGTCGGTATACCGCCTATACTATTATTTATATCATGTTATAATGGCCGGAATACCGCCTATATTATTTACTAGTAATTTAATTTATTTATTGGTCGGCGGAGCCGCCTTATATCCTGTTTATTATTTATTGGTCGGCTGAGCCGTCTTATATTCTGTTTATTATTAATTGGTCGGCCGAGCCGCCGTATAATTTATTTATTATTCTACATTGATCGGCTGAGCCGTCGCATGATTTGTTGTCATATAACATAAATATTTCATTGTCATAATTTTTCACTTTTATGAAATTTTATAGATTTGATTGACCGTTTAATACGATAATTTCGGACTAATTTTTGGTGCACTCGATTTAACCCCAACGGTCACAAAGAAATTTTTTCAAAAATTTCCCCTTTCTCCAACGGT
>NC_027755.1:19357350-19422603 GCF_000695525.1 Brassica oleracea var. oleracea
CCCAAGGGGAGTGTTACGAAACTTAATTTAATACAAGATGGATGATCAAGGGGGAGTGTTATAAGATAAACTTTGAAATGATCCTCCACCCCTTTACCAACTCAAGCACTATGATCATCTACTCATCAAGCACTATGATCACCCACTCATTTACCAAATCAAGCACCATCTTTGATATTTTATGCATTGTTGTTCACTATAAATACCATCACTCATCTCACTCTTTTGTACACCATTACATCTTCTTCTTCTTCTTCCTTATAATAATCTCTCTCCCTTATATTAGTGTTATTTGCTTCCTACGGGTATTAAATTCTATTCTTATTTAAATTTCTATACTATAAATTATAAGTTATTTCATAACATTATTACCTTAATACTAACAAACGAAAAACGCAAACATTAATCAAACCGGACCAAACCGGACCAAACCACGAAAATAGAAATTGATCTCTGGTTTAATGCGTGGCATTTTTACAGTCGGCTTATTATTTTTATTTTTTTTGAACAACATCTTGCTGGTGATTATGGTAAGAAGATGATCAACTACTTTCCCTTTCTAATTAGACAGAATATACTCCTGAGTGCCTTGAAAGGAAGTTGGATTCTGCAAGGAGCTGCTAGTCAATTCAATGTACATATATTCGATTATATCTTTTTCTTTGTGTTATGATAAAATTACGAATCAAATGAGGTTGTTTAGACATCTAATAATGGCTGTCACGGACAGAACAGATCCTTTTTAAGTAGAACTTCAGCTATTTGACTCTATGTGATAACTCTGAAAGGGAAACTGAAGTACGCTAACTGTGTATCGCAGTGAAGTATGTCTGTGTGCGTTTGCTTTGCCCTATTGTTCAGCTAATGAGAATATTCCTTTATATTCTTTATAACTAATGATCATAGAAACGATGCTCGTCTCCTGAGTTTTCCAATTCTTTTATGATTCATTTATTGTTTCTTTGCTATTTAGTAGATTTCTTGTATATTAGGTAGAAATAACATCAAGTATCAGAACTAGAAAAGAAAAAACCCTAGTTAACTATCTGGTCCGATTATCGAGAGACCAGATCTGAGAGCATTTTTCGCCTTTTCTCCTCCTCTTTTCTGCTATGTTTCGACGACGTGCTCTCTTCAACTTTCTCTGTTTTGCCATCTTTTTTTGTCTTTTTTAGTTCTTTTTCGTCCATGGCGACCACAGATTTGTCTCCAGGGATTCCTGAAAGGCTTTATTACCTGCTCCGTTATCTCTTTGCTCCATCCAGTCTAGTCTCACCATCTTCATAACCCACATCCACCTCCGATTTGAAGACCTTCTTTGGCCATTCCCCTCTATTAACTCGCAACACCACCTCACTGCCTCAGCCTCCATCGAAAAGGCACTCGTTGTCCATGGGGATCCACTGACTCGCCGACCAGATCCGGAAGTCCGAGGTCTCGACATCTGTCGGACCATCTTCCCCGACAAGATCTACTATGCTATCAATGTTCATGCTTGGCCTCCGTCAAATCTCACCGGTCGGTTTGCTTATTCCGGTGAGGATAACTCCTCAACGACGTTTGTCTTTTATCCATCCAGCGGCAGCATCTCCTCCATCTTTGACAACCACCTTCGCCTTTCCACTGCTTGTTTTGCTTGGTCGGGTGTTGACGAACAAGCTTCAGAAGGTTGGGCCAGACCCATTAAGAGGTTGGTTATTGCTAATACCATTTTTTAGCTCTTCAAAGTACATAACAGTGAAGAAAAAGTCGAATCATGCCTTTGTGATTTTATTGGGGTTTGCTAGTATAATAAAAATTTCGGGTGGGTTCACTGAGATCTATGTTTCAAACTTTATGTATCTTTCTTGTTTGAAGAATTTACGGGTCAATCTACTGGGACTGTTTCTATCTCCATCACCCTTCTCTTCAGAGGAGAAAACCTTACCACCATTTCCTCTTCCATTGGAAAGAGATGATTCCTCGGCCTCGTTGCCGAGCGTTTGTTTCAGTTTCTTCATCGGTTTGCTATCTTGTGGAGCGGTCTCCACGGGACCAGAAGATGCAACCGAGATTACTTCGGTATTTCTCGTAGATGAAGTCTGGACTTCAACGTCACATTATGTGACTATTCCCTAGTTGTCTGACATTGTCGTGAAAGCTCCCCCGACGCATTCAAGCATCGTCTCGAATTCACTGTCATCTTCGATTGAAGACCTATCTTGCTTAGTTTATTTATCTGATGTATTTTCTGATTATGGTCAAAAGAGGATGTATAATTCACTCTTTATATTGTATGGAAGAATTTTAAATTGAATGAAAGTAAGTTGTGTTTCACAAAAAAAGTAGAAATAACATCATTATTAGCTTTCTCGGAGCTGTACCACCAAACCTGTTGGTTTCAGTCAGAGTTGGCCGGTCTAAGAATTTCGGGCCCTATTAAAAATTTAAAAATATATATTATATTTATTTCAGAAATAAATTAAAATTTCTTTTAAAATCAGTTTAAATATTTGTTTTTTTAAATCCAAATCAAAATTTTAATCACATAAAAATATTTTTCTTATTTTAGTTGTACTTTTAAATTTAATGTAAATATATTTTCTTATTATAGCTGTATTTTTAAATTTATTTATGTTAAATCGAACAACAAAAGAATTATTTTGTATTTATTATTTTACATGCAAACATCTGAATATTTATGTATATATATAAATGATTTTTTTAAATAAAAATTTGGGACTGCCCACAGGCCGGGCTCTGGTTTCAGTATCTCTCCTCGGGAATCTGCAAGAAAGTTTATTAGCTTCCTTGGGCTGAGTTTTGGTTTAACTATTCTCATCATAGTGCCATCAAAACTACTACATTCGCTCTGTATCGTAGAGATGCTCCTAGGATCTTGCGGTATGGGTGATGTTCGGACGACAAATGCTGAGGTCGAGACTTTACTTCAGGACAGAGACGCTCTGATTCGTGAAATCAGTGAGAGTTTAGAAACTGCTCAGAAGCGTATGCACACAACAAAAAATAAACACAGGCGTGACGTTGAGTTTCAGCGGGATGATTGGGTCTATCTAGCTCAAGTCAAGACCCTAAAGGCGGTATTGATGTTGGGCCCTCGACTAAAGCCCAAACAGAGAAAAAGGAGAACACCGTTGCTCTGTTTCAGCCCAAGAACGTGATTCTGTCGTCTTCTGAGAAACCAGTGAGCTAGCAATCTTTACGTGAGCATTGTACGACCAAGCCAGCTCACTGTGTGGAGACAAAGAACAGCTTCGCGTGCTTGGACAGCTGTGCACTGGTGTGCTGAGGTTAACCTAATCTTGAGAGTAGTATATAAGGGTTGTAAAGAGTGAACATAGCCGTCGGGTTGAAAGTTAATAAAAGTTAAAGTTTTCTTCTTCTCTACGTCTTTGTTTCTTGCTATCTACATGGTATCAGAGCCATGGAAGAGGCTTCAGAAACAATCTCTACGCCGTCTCTAAGCATTTCACAATGTGTGACTCTGAAGATCTCATCTTCGAACTATCTTCTTTGGAAGACTCAGTTCGAATCGTTTCTTTCGAGTCAGTCTTTGCTTGGTTATCTCAACGAATCTACACCCAGACCACTTCCTACTGTCACAACCAGGAACGGTGATGTTGTTACTGAAGAATCAAATCCGGAGTTTGTTAAGTGGATTCGTCTTGACCAGTTGGTTATGGCTTGGTTGTTCGGTTCGTTGTCTGAAGAAGCTTTGAGGTCCGTGTACGGTCTTCAATCTGCACAGGAAGTCTGGTTTGGTCAGAAGTACAACAGGGTTTCAGCTACTCGAAAGTTAGATCTACAGCATAAACTCTAAGGTATGACTAAAGGTCAAAAGTCGATGGCTTCATACTTAGGAGATGTCAAAGGTGTCTGTGATCAGCTTGATTCGATAGGTTGTCATGTTAGTGGTCAAGAAAAGATTTATGGAGCTCTCAGTGGGTTAGGAAAGGAGTATGAGTCAATCACTACTGTTATTGAACAATCGATGGACTCTGTTCCGCAAATGAGTTTTGAGGATGCAGTGTTCCAGCTGGTGGCTTTCGATGACAAGATGAAAACTTTCTATCAGCCAGCTGAAGTGAATCCTCATTTAGCCTTTCATACTGGAAGAGGTTACAACACTCGAGGTCGTGGGTCATACAACCACCGAGGAGGATACAGAGGTTGAGGAAACTCATCTTACTCGACAAGAGGAAGAGGCTTTCAGCAGCAGTTTGCTGGAGCGTCTGGATCAAATTCAAACACAAGACCGTTGTGTCAAATCTGTGGCAGATACGGTCACACTGCACCGAGGTGTTACAACAGATTTGACCAGGATTATCAGTCTCCAGACACTCTTCAAACTGCTCTAGCTACAATGAAAGTCTCGGATCAAGATCGTTACTCTGGTCAAGAATGGTATCCTGACTCCGCAGCTACTGCTCACATTACCAACAACAGTGGCCAACTTCAGTCTTCTCAGCCTTACTTAGGCAACGATCAAGTTATAGTTGGTAATGGTAACTTTCTTCCGATAACTCATGTTGGGTCCATTGCTCTCCAAACTCCTCAAGGTACTTTACCTCTTAATGATGTATTGATCTGTCATGGTATCACTAAGTCTATGTTGTCTGTTTCAAAGTTGACATCTGACTATCCTTGTTAGTTCACCTTCGACTGTGATTCTGTGTGTGTTAAGGACAAGGCAACAAAGAGTGTGATAACTCAAGGAAAACGGCTTAAAGATCTGTACGTGCTGAAGGACATGAGGTTTCAAGCTTTCTACTCAACACGTCAACAAGCTGCGAGTGATGGTGTGTGGCATAGAAGGCTGGGTCATACATATATGGAGGTTCTTCAGCATCTTTCAAGAAGTTTAGCTATCGTAATGAATAAGACAAGCTCACGTCTCTGTTGTGATGCTTGTCATTTAGGAAAAAGTTCAAAGCTTCCCTTTGTAAACTCTGATTCTGTCTCTAGTCGTCCCTTACAAAAGATTCACTCTGATTTGTGGGGGCCTAGTCCAGTGGTGTCATCTCAAGGATTCAAATATTATGTCATTTTTATTGATGATTATTCAAGATTCACCTGGTTTTATCCTCTCAAGCTCAAGTCTGAATTCTTTTATGTGTTTGTTCGGTTTCAAACAATGGTTGAAAATCAATATAAGCAGAGTATAGCTCAGTTTCAGTGTGATGGAGGGGGAAAAATTTGTAAACCGGCAGTTTATGCAGCATCTGCAGTCCAGAGGCATCAAGAAGCTTATCTCATGTCCTCACACCCCTCAACAGAACGGCTTGGCAGATAGGAAACATAGACATATCACTGAGCTTGGAATCACAATGATGTATGACAGCAAAGTACCACAGCAACTATGGGTTGAAGCATTTTTCACTGCGACATTCATTGCGAATCTCTTGCCATCTTCGGTCTTGACTGAGAAACAAAGTCCTTATGAAGTTTTAAATGGTCATGCTCCAGTTTACACATCTCTGAGAGTATTTGGATGCAAGTGTTACACTTGTCTAAGGCCTTACATGAAGAACAAGTTAGATCCCAAGTCTCTTGTCTGTGTGTTCTTGGGATACAATAAAAAGTATAAAGGATATAGATCCTTCTACCCACCTACAGGGAAAGTTTTCATCTCACGACACGTTTTGTTTGATGAGAATCACTTCCCTTTTGGAGATATTTATAGTCAATTTCACAAGACTACAGACTCATCTGTGCTAAATTCATGGAGAAGTGTAAATCTGCAACAATCTAATTATGAGACTGAAACTGAAGTCGCTGCTGAAGATCTTCCTGTTCATGTAGTAAAGCAGGTGATTCTTCCGAAAGTCCAGTTGCCACAGAGTCCGGTTGTGGAGCAAGAAGTTCATAATAAATCAGCAACTGAATCTTCGTCAGGATCCTCAAGTTCTCAGTCTGACGATGACAATGATGTTGAGCAGCAAGTTGTTCCACCTATTCATTCAATGGCAACTCGGGCGTGTGCTGGCATCATCAAGCCTAATCCAAGATATGCAATGGTGACAGTAAAAGCAAGTCATTCAAAGCCTAGAAGCCTAAAGGCTGCTTTACAAGATCCAGGATTGTATGGAGCAATGAAAGAAGAAGTCAACAATATGGAAGAAACAGAAACATTTGAGCTTGTTCCATCAGAAAAAATCAACATCCAGTTGGATGTGGTTGGGTTCACAAGGTCAAACTTAATGCAGATGGTTCAGTCTTGAAACTCAGATCTCGTCTGGTGGCTAGAGGCAATGAGCAAGAGGAAGGTGTGGATTTTCTTGAAACCTTTAGTCTAGTTGTACGAACAGCTACCATCCGAACTGTGTTGCATGTTGCTGTCACGAAGAAATGGTTGATCAAGCAGCTTGACGTCAAGAATGCTTTTCTGCATGGTGATCTTAAAGAGTCAGTGTACATGGTTCAACCACCTGGGTTTGAAGATCAGACGAGACCAGACTATGTATGGAAGCTAAAGAAAGCTATATACGGCTTGAAACAAGCTCCAAGAGCTTGGTTTGATAAATTTAGTAACTTTCTTCTGGAGTTTGGGTTTCAGTGTAGCTTCCCGGATCCTTCGCTATTCATCTATCATCAAGGCACTGGTGTTCTTTACCTCCTTCTATATGTGGATGACATGATCTTGACAGGGAATAATGAAGCATTGTTGAGGACATTGATTGAGAAGCTCAGCTCTGTTTTTCGTATGAAGGATATGGGTTCAATTCATTACTTCCTTGGTATTCAGGTTCATCAGTGTGATAATGGTCTGTTCCTGAATCAGTCTAAGTATGCTCAAGACCTTCTCATCATTGCAGGCATGAAAGACTGTGCACCGATGCCAACTCCACTACCGATGAAGCTTGACAATCTTAAAGGTTATGATGAACTCTTTGCTGAGCCTTCTTACTTTCGAAGTTTAGCAGGCAAGTTGCAATACTTGACGTTGACAAGACCCGATCTCCAATTCTCTGTGAATTATATTTGTCAGAAGATGCATCAATCGAGTGTCTCAGACTTCGCTATGCTAAAAAGAATATTGCGCTATGTGAAGGGTACGTTTGACATGGGAGTGAGCATTAAGGAGTCAACCAACTCAAGACTGGTCTGTTACAGTGACTCTGATTGGGCAGGTTGCAAGGATACACACCGTTCAACTGGAGGCTTCTGCACGATGTTGGGCTCCAATGTTATCTCGTGGTCTGCAAAACGACATGACACTGTCTCTAAGTCTTCCACAGAGGCAGACTACAGGACGATGTCAGCAGCAACTTCTGAGATAGTATGGTTACAGCACTTGCTGAAGATAATGGGCCTGCAACAACAAATCACTCCTTTGCTGCTGTGTGATAATTTATCAGCAGTTTGTCTCACCGCAAACCCAATGTTCCACAAACGAACCAAACATTTCGATGTGGACTAACATTATGTGAGAGAAAGGGTGGCAATGAAGGCATTGGAGGTGAAACACATCCATGCAACTATGCAAATGGCGGATATTTTTACCAAATCGTTGCTTCAGGAGTCGTTTTATAAATGGAGAAGCAAACTTGGTGTTTTCGTGCCTCCTACGCCAAGTTTGAGGGGGAGTAAAGACGGTATTGATGTTGGGCCCTCGACTAAAGCCCAAACAGAGAAAAAGGAGAAGACCGTTGCTCTGTTTCAGCCCAAGAACGTGACTCTGTCGTCTTCTGAGAAACCAGTGAGCAAGCAATCTTTACGTGAGCATTGTACGACCAAGCCAGCTCACTGTGTGGAGACAAAGAACAGCTTCGCGTGCTTGGACAGCTGTGCACTGGTGTGCTGAGGTTAACCTAATCTTGAGAGTAGTATATAAGGGTTGTAAAGAGTGAACATAGCCGTCGGGTTGAAAGTTAATAAAAGTTAAAGTTTTCTTCTTTTCTACGTCTTTGTTTCTTACTATCTACAGATCCTAAAGACAGTCGACAGTTTCCCAAAGGAAGTGTGAGAAGCTAATAATGACTATATCATGTGGAAGTCGTCATCGAATTATTAAAGGGAAATTTGGAAATAAAGAACAAAAAAACTTAGCTATTGTCCCCTTAGAATAATTTTACTAATCTTTGTCCTCTTAGTACAAACCATAAGGAAACCCCACTTTAGTCCTTCGTATTTACTATTTAGATTTATAAATATAATAAAAACATAAGTACTAATTAATATAGTTATAATATGATATTAGTAAGTTTTAGAATATAGTAAAAAGTAAATAAAGTTAAAAAAGTTGAAAATTCAATCGTCTCCAACCCAGGCTCTCTGCGAACATCACCAGGCAAACCCTTTTTTTTGTTTGAACGACCATCACCAGGTAAACCAAAACTCACTTATGTTGCTGATAGATTTGTCTTTGTCTTAGATTTAGTTCATCAATTGTTAACTAAAGGCTGAAGCTTTTAATCTTATAAAGCTCAACTCTTCCTCAATTACCTGATTTGAGTGCTTGATTCATGTGTTAAGGTTCAAGACAGAAGAGAAGAGTTAGAAGGAGAAGATGTTGTACATCATAGGTTTAGGTTTAGGAGACGAAAGCGACATAACCCTGAGAGGACTCGAGGCCGTCAAGAAATCTCAGAAAATATACATGGACAGGAAAAGTTTTATGGGAAACCAATCACACTTGCTGATAGAGAGATGGTGGAAGAAAGGCAGGGAGTATGATTGAAGAAGCCATTGATAATGATATCGCTTTTCTCGTTGTTGGTGAATCGGTGATCCCTTTGGGTAATGTTGAATCTAGTTAGACGGTGTCGTTTAGTTAGTTAGATACTGTCTGAATTGTTTTGTTTTTGTGTGTTTTTTTGTTTGTTGCAGAGCTACAACGCATAGCGATCTTGTTGTTAGACCTAAGAAACTCGGTGTAAACGTAGAGGTGGTGCACAACGCATCTGTGATGAACGATGTTGGGATCTGTCGTCTGCAGCTTTACCATTACGGAGAGACGGTTTCGACCCCTTTCTTTACCGAGATTTGGAGACCTGATAGCTTTTACGAGAAGATCAAGAAGAACCGTGCCCTTGGACTGCACACGCTCTGCTTGCTTGATATTCGAGTGAAGGAGCCTACTTTCGAGTCTCTTTGCAGAGGAGGGAAGAAACAGTATGAGCCGCCGAGGTATATGACTGTTAATACGGCCATCGAGCAGCTGCTGGAAGTTGAGCAGAAGCGTGGAGATTCTGTGTACTCTGAAGAGACAGAGTGTGTGGGTTTTGCGAGGCTTGGCGCTGAGGACCAGAAGATACTTTCGGGGACGATGAAGCAATCGGAGAGTGTTGATTGTGGAGCACCGTTGCATTGTCTTGTGATAGTAGGCAAGACACATCCCGTTGAAGAAGAGATGTTGGAGTTTTACAAATACGGAACTGCAAATTAAAAGACCACATGACTGAAGAAGGCTCAAGGGGGAGGCAGGAACGATCAAGATGTCTCTCTGAGTAAGAGATTGAAACTAGGAACATTTTTATGAGCTATTTATATCTACTTTCAATAAAGCTCTAGTGAGCCCAATCTAGCTTGTTAAGGATTTGCTTTCAGACTGTATGTTTGTTTTCCCTTCAAACTGAGGAAAAAAAATTATTATCCAACTTTGGTCTTGCTGAACAGTACCACAAATTTTAAAACCTGACTTTTCAACAGAGTATTCCTCTCCAAGTCATTTTCAAAATTTGAAAAAGGGAAAGAAACAAAGAAGACTAGGATAAGGCGTATGCGTACGTGATGCACATATAATGACGTATGGTTACTTGCGTAACGGAGGCTGATAGATAGGGAAATGCATCACAACCCGTCCACTATTCAGAAAAGACATGGAAGATTGTGTCTGGCTAAAAGTCCCTTGACTTTAAGTAGCTAGATTTTAGCCATACTTATACTAGTTTACATATGACCTTACAAAACAGCCAAAAACTAATGATAAACATTTTTAAAAGGAAATAAAAAAGATTTAGGGAATATCTGGTAACCGTATTTTTCCTAAATTTCCGGATTTTGTTTACAAATCTAGTAGAACTTACATTCTACCAAAGTTCGAAAAAAGATGAAGTGGTAGATGCAAAAAACTGAGATCGTAGATAAAGGAAAAGTGGGAAGAAAATATGTTCTGTCGGGGCATATATGAGAACTTTTATTATGCCGTATAATCTACCAAATATACAGAACATAGAAGGAAATGTAGATTTGTTATTCTGCTTTAGTAGGTCAAAATGTTTTAGGTGTACTGTGCCTTCTACGTATAGTAGATCATTTTGTCTTAGGTATAATGTATATTCTAAGTCATCGTAGATGGTAGATTTGATATTCTAACACATTTAGTCTATTTTTAAAGTTACTATTCTAAATATTTTTTTAATCCAAAAATATTTTTCATATATGCACATGTTTGATAACTTCATGTTTTATATTTTTCTTTATTTTTTTGTATTGTAAATATATTGATATTAATTTTTATTTACAAGAAAGGTAGTGAAAGTCCAAAAGTGACAAAATTTGATTTTGTACTAAGGGTACAATAGCTAAGTTTTTTTGTTCCTTATTTCCAAATTTCCCATTATTAAATACAATCTTATCTTAATCTTCCTCCTTATATTCTTATCTCTTCATTCCTCTCCTCAACCATTCTGCTTTCTCTATTCTCAAATCCGTTTCTGTATATTTCCAATAAGCACATCTCTTGAGCTTATCAATTTTCTTGAGAAAAGAATGCAGCCGATCTTCCATGCTGTCCTTCAAAATGACCTTCCAGCTTTTATGAGTTTGGTAGAAGAGAGAGACTCGACGCTGGAGGAGAAAAACAATGAAGAACATCTGAACGACACGGTTTTGCACATGGCTGCAGGGCTTGGTCACGGAGAACTCGTCTCCAAGATTATCGATCGTCGACCTTCCCTAGTCTGCTCCCGCAACGCAGAGGGAAACACACCGTTGCATCTTGCTGCTCTCCTTGGAGACGTGAACATAGTAAGTCAGATGTTAGAGACTGGATTAGAAGCGTGTACCGCACGAAACAACAAAAATGACACACCTCTCCACTTAGCATGCCGCAGCATTTCGACGGAGGCTGCCAAACTCGTTGCGGAAAAGACAAACTCAGTTGATCTCGGTGAACTCAATTTCGCCATATCAAGTGGATCCACTGGTAAGTTTCTAGTGTACACTCATGTAATCAGGACGCATTTTTAGCATAATAGAACGGTTGAATAGGTTCGATTATATAAAACAAAAATACTTGAATTTATAAAAATTGATGTATAAACTAGAGTCTAAAAGTTTTAGAATTTTAATTATATTTTTTTAATTTAAATGTCTATAGTTTCAAAAGAAAAGTTAAATCATATCTAGGTTGAGCTATTAACTTTAAAAATTATAGTGTTATTTTTTAAAAATAAGGTTTAAAAGTATTTTTTAAAAAATATTTTTTTTAAAAAGGTTTAAAAGTATACTGCAGTAAAAATCCCTTTTGTCAAAAAAAAAGGAAGTATACTGCATGTAATCTTGTATATAAGTCATTGTCGTTAGTTTACTTTTGTGTTGGGATCATTGTCAGGTGTTGCAAAGATTATACTGGAGAGATTCCCAGACCTAGCTAGGGAGGAAGCTTGGCCTGTCGAAGGCGGCTCGCTATCAACGCTATTGCATCATGCGTGTGATAGAGGAGACCTTGAATTGACAAGAATATTGTTAGCGCTCGATCAAAGACTAGATGAAGCTATTAACACCAACGGGTTATCACCTCTGCACCTGGCCGTCCTCAGAGGCTCGGTTGTAATCCTGGAGCAGTTCCTAAACAAGGCTCCATTGTCTTTCATCTCTCTCACGCCATCAAAAGAGACAGTCTTTCATCTCGCTGCAAAAAACAAAACCATGGATGCCTTTGTTTTCATGGCAGAGCGTTTGGGCAGTAACAGTCAGATTCTTTTGCAGCAAACAGATGAAAATGGCAACACTGTCTTACATACTGCTGCCTCTGTGGCTTGTGGTGCTCCGGTGAGTAGTTTTCTTTGTTCATGTACTTTCCATAAAACCGAAGCTGGGAAACGACCATTTCATACCAAACATATCACGATATGTTCAATTTATACTTGACTTATATGAACGTGCAAAAACATATATGTACTTTCTAAATTTTGAAATAACATATATGTTTATCTTTTTGGCGAAATCATACACCAGTCGCCACATCAGCTGCCATGCCATCTAATTTTGCTGATGTGGATGCTACTTCAGCTAACTTTGCTGATGAGGATGACACGTGTACAATTTTTTTTAAACAAAATAGTCGTTTTATAAAAATAATTTTTAGAAAAGATAAAATTTTATATTTTTTTAATATATTTAGTAAAATTAACAAAAAATTAATTAAATAATAAAAATATAATATAAGAGATATATTTGTAAATGTTTTGATCCTATCACAATACCATCCTTATAAGAGTTATATATATGTTGTAATGATTCAAATTCAATGCTAGTGTTGCAGTTGTGTTACTCTCGATTAATCATGGTTGTGTTTAGGGCTGAGCATAAAATACGTAAGCCGAAATACGAACCTGAACCGGAAAATCCGATCCGTACCTGATCGTAAATGTAAAAAATACCCGAATGCAGTGGCAGAACGAAATCATTTAGAGGGGTCAATTCCCTCGTAAACATTTATTGTGTGGGTCAATAAGTCAAATTAGTAATATTTTTAATTTTCTTCTTCAAAATACAAGTAATTTTTCTTATTTCTACAAATCCACTTGGGTCAAGTGACCCCTTTGCTAAAGAACTGCCTCTGCCATTGTCTGAATAAGTTTTATACGGTGTTACAAAATATATATGAACCCAGAGTGTTATTAACGGAACCAAATATTCGAATTAATATACAATATAAATATAAATATTTGAAACATAGCTACGTACTTCAAATATTAAATTTCATATTTATTTCGGTATGAAATCTAACAATAAGTATTTAAAATTTAAATAAGTATCTTAAATTCTCAATTCTATATAAATAAGTATATATTTCTTATGATTTGCTTTAAAATTTTAGATTTTACTGCGGTTTATCCAAAACGATCTGATATAACGTGAATCCGAACGAGATATGGTTACTTTATGGTTCTAGGATGTGATACAAAACCGATCTAAACCCGATGTGTTATATCCAATCTCGATTCATACTTACAAAAATACATGTATGGGTCCTAAGGGTCCGAAAAACCCGACTTGAACTCCAACGAATATATCTCTTATATAAGATTAAAAATTATTATTTAATTATTTGTTAATTTACTAAATAATACATTTATAAATTTTACTTTTTCTTAAAAAATATTTTTATAAAAATACTATTTTATTTTTTTTTTAAATTATACTTGTGGCATCTTCGTCAGCAAAATTAGTTGACGTAGTATCCACGTCAACAAAATTAGATGACATGGCAGTTGATGTAGAGATAAGTGTATGATTTTGCCAAAAACATAAACATCATGTATGTTATTTTAAACATAAACGGTCATATAAGTCGGATATGAATTAAACATATCCATATGTTGGGTATGAAATGACCGTTTTTCCACCCGAAGCATTTGTAGGTTATGAATCATACCACATTAACTTTAAGTATTAACATAATAGCACACTTGGAAAAAAGTCTTTGATTACGTGAACTGAAAAGAAAGCCTAGTGGGATTATGTGTCCAAATACTAGAATGCATTGGTAATCCAGAGACAAATGTATACATGATGATTCAGTCTTGCTTCGGTTGATCATGTTTCGATTTTTTATTCTTTTTCTTCTCACATATGCCTACTAAATACACTGCAGCTTATACGTTACATCATTGGTAAGAAGATGGTAGATATCAGCAACAAGAACAAGATGGGTTTTGCAGCTTGTCACCTTCTCCCTCAAGATGCTCAAGACTTTGAGTTGTTATCAAGCTGGCTAAGGTTTGACACCGAGCCTTCAGGAGTGTTGGATCCTGAGAGCATTGTAGTCGAAGATCCCTCTAGTCCATTGATCGGTAAACCATTACGGGCATGCGTTAAACCTTTTGATATCTGCGGAAGCTCCGATGCGGACGAGGTAATACGGCTGCTTACGCTAATCGGAATAAACACAACAGAGTTAGCTAAGAGAAAGAGAAGTAAACAAAGTGAAGTGGAAAAAGGTCCTGAGGGCTTGGAATATGCGATGCATATAGAAGCATTACAAAATGCAAGAAATACTATTGCTATAGTGGCAGTCCTTATTGCTTCAGTTGCTTATGCCGGTGGGATACACCCTCCTGGCGGCGTCTACCAAGATGGGCCATGGATAGGCAAATCCACTGTGGGAAAAACGACAGCGTTTAAAGTCTTTGCGATATGCAACAATATCGCACTGTTCACGTCCTTAGCCATCGTTATTCTTCTCGTTAGCATCATACCTTACAAGAGGAAACCGTTGAAGAGGTTACTGGTGGCCACGCATAGAATGATGTGGGTTTCTGTTGGGTTCATGGCTACAGCTTATGTTGCAGCAGCCTGGGTGACAATACCACATTACCGTGGAACACGATGGGTGTTTCCAGCCATTGTTGCCGTTGCTGTTGGAGCTTTAATGGTACTCTTCTTATATCTTGGTGTTGAGGCCATCGTTCATTGGTTTAAGAAGAAGGCTCGTGTAGGACTTACACCTTCCTCTGCAAGGACCTGTTCAGATTTGGCCGTCTCAGGAAAATCAGGCTACTTCGCTTATTAAGAATGTTGGGTTAATCCTTTATTTATTTCATACATTTGTGATTCATTTTTTGTTCTTAAGAACATCAGTGAGTAATTGTCTCGTTTAAAAATTCTCTTATTGTTCACCTGATGAGGTCAGTGCAAGAGATTCAAAGTAACATGAACGGAACTGAACTTAGTAGAACATAACAGAACAGAGATTACAGAGTAAAACTTTGTCTGAAACATTTGATATTCACTTCTTAAGCATTAAGACAGCACACTCTATCCAGGCCTTTTATGAATTCCAGCTTTATCACAACTTCTGTTGGAAGGGATTAAGCAACCCGCTCTTATGGCTTCTGGAATTAGTTAGGTTTTTACAATCAGGATGAACCGAGTCATAAAATAAACTATGAATATAATCTTTGCTTACTATTTGGTTATGGATACACATACACATAACTTACATCCTAATAAACCAATTTCATACTTCTACAACAAACCAATAGACTGTATTGTTAATTTGCTGCAGATAATCTTGCAATTTTGTTTTTTTGTTCTCTAACTTTCCAGCTCGTAAGGACTCAATCAGTCAACTCCCTGACATTTTATGAATGTTATATAAAAAGTTATACTTTGAATATATTTTTCTAATTTGGAATTATCATTACAAAAGTTTTAAATCTAATTAACAACTGATTTGCATAAAATGAGGAAAAAAACTTAAAAAAAATTAGGATCCAAAGAATAATAAAGCATATTCTTACGTAACTCCGGCCAAACCATTCATTATGTTAATGCCAAGGACGTGGAAGCGATAACGCATCACGGTGAGCCCTACGCGCTTTCCCGAGTCAATGGACTCTCGTCTCCTGGATCCAAATTTGCCTCCTTCTCCTTCGCAATCCCAACAACAAACATATCATTCTCCTCTTCCTCAACGCCAATCTTCTTGTGATTTTTCAATCCTTCTGGTTCTGTGTTTTTAATTAGGTTCCAGAAAATGGAAGCGAGAACAAGAGGATCAATGTCGTCGAGCATCGGCGGCTCCGAAGAACTCGAAGCGAACCTGACACTTAGTGATCGTCTCAAGGTTTTCAAGGGCTCCACGTTCGATCCTGAGGCTTATGTCACCTCCAAATGCCAACATATGAACGAAAAGGTTTTTCTGTTTTTATCTGTTTCTTGTACCACAAGTCAAAGGATTCTCATTAGGTTGGATCATTATTATGACCTAATGTATACAGATTAACACGAGTCCATATTAGTGAATGTAATTCACTTTAGTGGTGGTGAGAGAGATGTTTCTGATGCTGAATCAATGTTTTATTACATTTGATCTTTTATGACATCACATGGTTCAGTTTGTGTCTGAATCTGTGGTTAGCTTAGCCCTCCAAGTGTCAGAATATGTGTTTGCTTGCAGGAGACGAAACATTTAACTTCTTACCTCGTTGAACTAAAGAAAGCTTCTGCTGAAGAGATGCGTAAGAGTGTCTACGCAAACTATGCTGCCTTTATACGGTGTGTCAATCATTTTAGGGCACAGTTCTTGTTCCTTGTTAGTTACATTACAAATAATTCTTGAATTTTTCAGGACATCTAAGGAGATATCAGCACTTGAAGGACAGCTTCTTTCAATGAGAAACCTTCTCTCTGCTCAAGCAGCTCTCGTTCACGGCTTAGCTGACGGCGTTCACATCAGTTCCTTATGCACCGATGACGCTGACGACTTAACAGACCAAGACCTATACAATATGGATAGCAAACAGCTCTCTAAAATAGAGACTTGGGTTGTTGAGTTCTTTGACCGGCTTGAAGTTCTCTTAGCCGAGAAGAGAGTTGATGAATCCATGGCTGCTTTAGAAGAAGGGCGGCGCGTGGCCATGGAGGCACAAGAGCAACGCACGCTCAGCCCCAGCACTCTTCTTTCTCTCAACAATGAGATCAAAGCTAAGAGACAAGAGCTGGCTGATCAGTTAGCTGAAGCTATAGGCCAACCTTCTACAAGAGCAGGGGAGCTTAGATCAGCAGTCTTGGCACTCAAGAAACTAGGCGACGGCTCTCGCGCTCACACGCTGCTTCTTAAGTCTTACGAGAGGAGGCTACAAGCCAACATTCAAAGTTTAAGAGGCTCCAACACTTCCTACGGTGTAGCGTTCGCCGCCACGCTCTCTCAGCTTGTTTTCTCAACGATTGCTCAAGCTGCAAGCGACTCTCTAGCAGTTGTCGGAGAGGATCCGTCCTATTCATCAGAGCTTGTCACATGGGCGGTTAAACAAGCCGAGTCTTTCGCTCTTTTACTCAAAAGACATACCTTAGCTTCATCTGCGGCTGCAGGAAGCTTGAGAGTAACCGCAGAGTGCATCCAGCTCTGTGCATCTCACTGCTCTTCATTGGAGTCTCGCGGCTTAGCTCTTTCTCCTGTTTTGTTGAAACACTTTAGACCAGGCGTGGAGCAAGCACTGACCGGTAATCTCAAGAGGATTGAACAAAGCAGTGCTGCTTTAGCTGCTTCTGATGATTGGTCACTGGCTTATACACCAACAGGCTCACGCGCCTCATCGAGTACTCCCATTGCACCGCATCTTAAGCTCTCTATAAGCGCTCAAAGATTCAACTCCATGGTTCAGGTACTCAACATTACTTCCACACAATGTTATAAATATCGGGTTTAGGTGGCGCTTTACCCGCCTACACGACTGCATAGGCGGCAAACAGAAACGATTTTATTTATACTATTTAAATTGGATTAGACCTTTATAAATCGATTTAAATATGTTGCATTAAACAATAAAAAATAATGTTAGTATAAATCCAAAAAAAATGCTATTTTTTTTCTTTTGTATATATAATTCTTATAGCAAAATAATTTTATAATTAAACAAAAAACAATATATCTAATATAAATGTAAAATATATGAAAAATAAATCAATAATTCGTTAACGGTTAGGCTCCACCTAGATCATGAATAATCCGTCTAGTTGCTAATCATCTATACAATGCCTAGTTACCATTTATCGATTTTTTGAACATTGATTTCAGACATAATCTTTATATTTCTTCAGACACAGTCTTGCTATAAGGTGAACTTATTGTCTGTGTGTATTTAGGAGTTTCTGGAGGATGCTGGACCGCTAGATGAAGCCTTACAGCTAGACGGTATTGCACTAGACGGTGTTTTACAAGTGTTTAACGCATACGTGGACCTCTTGATCAACGCTCTACCCGGTTCAGCCGAAAACGAAGAGAATCCAGTTCACAGAATAGTTAGAATAGCTGAAACCGAGTCTCAACAAACAGCTTTGTTAGTCAACGCACTTCTCTTAGCAGACGAGCTAATCCCACGTTCCGCTTTAAGAATCTTACCACAAGGAGGTACCAACCAATCCACTCCACGAAGAGGAGCCTCCTCAGATAGACAGAACCGGCCAGAGCAAAGAGAGTGGAAGAAAAAGCTTCAAAGATCAGTCGATAGATTACGCGACAGCTTCTGTAGAAAACATGCTCTCGAACTCATCTTCACCGAAGAAGGAGAAGTCCGTCTCAGCTCCGAGATTTACATTCTCATGGACGAGACCACCGAAGAGCCTGAATGGTTCCCTTCGCCGATCTTTCAGGAGCTGTTTGCGAAGCTGACGAGGATAGCGACGATTGTGAGCGATATGTTCGTTGGGAGAGAGAGGTTCGCGACGATCTTGCTGATGAGACTGACGGAGACGGTGATTCTTTGGATCTCTGATGATCAGAGTTTTTGGGAGGAGATGGAGACGGGAGATAAACCGTTGGGACCGCTTGGTTTGCAACAGTTTTACCTGGATATGGAGTTTGTAATGATATTTGCCTCGCAAGGGAGGTACTTGTCGAGAAACCTTCACCAAGTTATCAAGAATATTATAGCTCGTGCCATCGAAGCAGTTTCAGCCACTGGACTTGATCCTTACACGTACGTATTATTGCATGCTTCAAGCATAAACTCGTGATTAAGACATTGTTTCTAACTAATGTAATGAAACAGGACGTTGCCGGAAGAAGAGTGGTTTGCTGAGGTAGCTCAGATTGCGATAAAGATGTTAACCGGAAAAGGCAACTTCGGCGGTCACGGTGAGCGTGACGTCACTAGCCCCTCTGTTTCCTCTGCTAAATCTTACACCAGCAATTGACTAATCTAATAATTTGAACCATTAATCAACGTTTACTTAGATTTACACTTTCTTTATATTTTCATATTAATTATTTTCTAATCAAATTGTTATCGATAGCTACAGTCGAATATAATAGCTCATCATTACTTGCAAGTTCCTCATATTATATGCTAAAAGAACATGTAAACAAATGATCAGGAGTCCCATTGACCGAAAAATGACATTATATAATGGGCAATGACCTCTCTAACGGTAGATTAACAAGCTATGTGAATACGTAGCAGATAACAAAAACAAAACAAGAAAACCGTTTCACATATAGTAACAGATACCATCACATATAGTAACCGATACCATCCACAATTTCAAAACAAGAGAAGGTTATATAAGGAGACAACAAAAGTTGTAAGAAAACAAAGGTATAGAAACGTACAACCAACACTGAGATGAGACACTAAGCTTCATCATCGTCTTCATCGTCGAGCTTATAGGAGCTAAAATGATCGACGCGGAACTTCCACTCGCCTTTAACGGGATCAAACGACACAAACTCAGCTCCTTGCGCCTCAGCTTTCCTCTTAAGCATCGTCTTATACTTCTCCACTCTCTCTCCTTCTGTAAACTGCTTCCCTGTCTTCTTATCAATACATTTTATATTCAGCAACGTTACCTCAGCCGGTTTGTTCAGCCCTTCCCCAACCGCCGGTTTCTTGCTCTCGTCTAGGTAGACAATCACTTCCCGGTTGTTGAACTGAACCAGAGATTCCAAGTCTAGCCTACGAACATCCGTCTCTCCCATGAACTTTATGCTCCCGTAACCGTGGCGTCCCACCACAAAGTCTTTAACCCAACTGCAATAACCAGGATTTGCTCTTTCTTTAGCCGCTAGTTCCGGGATTCGTGGCTCCGTGAAATAATCCGATTGACGCAGCTTTGGCATTAGCGCCTCGATATCTGTTGCGGTTTCTCCGGCTCTGTGTCCGCCTAGTGTTCTGTAGGGACGATCTTTTTCCGCAGCATGATCTGTGCTTGTTGTGCCGTTTGATTTCTGATTTCTGTTGGCTGATGGATGAGTGCTTTCTTCAGCAGAATCAATTTCTCTTTTACCATTTTCTGTGAATAATGTTCCACAAGTCAGCCAGAGAATGGTCCAAACATGGCAAAATGTTTACAAATGCATATATACTTACTGTCATGGTTTGCGGCATCAGTAGCTATGTCTGGACTCTTCCCTGAAATTTATGGATAACATTTGTCAAAAGGGCCAGGAGTCATTGAACTCAGTACCCTTTTCGTGTAAATACTTCTACTCACACGCAGAGCAAGAAAGTTTCAAAAGAGTAACAACGCATTAACAAGAAAACGTGCTCTTATAAGAGAGTTCAAAGGAGTAGACATTATAGTTCTCCAACTAGAAAGTGTTCGTCTAAGATATGAACTCTATGGGAATAATCTGAAAAAGAGTCTCAAAAAGCTTTCTCAATATTGAAAACTTAAAGCAGAACTTGAAGTTACACTAAGCAAAGGAATAGAGAAAAGAAAGTTTACCATTTTCATGTACTGGAGCAGTCGGACGCTCCTTTGGAATTGTTGATTTGCCCCTTGAAGACCACTGTTGAGCTGGGCGTATAACTAGAGCTCTAGGGTTCTCCCTTGGAATGAAAAGAGCATCCGCCTTTGGTGTACTTGAGGGAGTCTCCTCATCATCAGTGAAAAATGGAACCTACAAAATTAACATTAAACACGAAGAACGAACCTCAGCACCAAAAAATAAGATTCGAGTAAATATAGTGTGAACAAAACTCCATAAGACAGAAGCATGCCTTAGGACCATTGTCGTCAGGACGGTACTTTCTCGCTGGCAATCTCACCCGCCTTTGTAAAAGGTGTCGAGAAGTCAGGAGAGATGATACTCTAACAGAAACAGGTTTGTCAACAACCTGAAAGGAAAAAAGAAACAACCTGAACAAAGAGGAAAAATGAATGATGAACAAGGAGGAAATACAGATATGTTAGAGGTATGAAGATAAAAATATGCTATTTGGTTATATTCAGGAAAGAGTTAAAAGAAAAATGAACTGTGTGGGTGTTGCAGAAGGAAGAGTAGGCTTACAGGCAAGCTGGAGATTCCATATTGAATCGAAGCTGAGTTTCCACTTTGATTTATTGAAATCTGAGGCATAGCAGGAAGTGTTCCAAATGGATTTGTAACAGCAACCGGTTGCAAAACAACAGAGCTTGGCGGAGCAGGCCTGTCAAAAAAAAAAAAAAAAAAAAAAACTGAAGCTCCAGTAGAGCAAAACAAAACGAAACAAGAAAGAGCAAAGACAGAAAGTCTTGCAAGGACTAATGTCAGAAAGACCATACGTTTGTCCAAAGTTGCCTTGACCAAAAAATCCCATTCCACCAGCAGTCCCAGCTGCATTAGCTTTAGACCATGAATATACACGAGTTAGCATCTAGTAATAAGAGGATAACGTTAGTGACTTGGTCGACAGAGGTACCTGCTGGTGTTTGGCCGAAGTTGTTGAAACCAAAACCATTTGACGCTTGGCCTGGCTGAGATGATTGAAAAGGTGTCATACCAGCAGGCTACAGAAATAATCAAAGATTAGAAGGCCCAAATTAGATCGAATGGGAAGTGCAGGTGCGGTGTCAGTGAAGAGAAGTAAAAAACTACTAACTGTGAAGAGATCAGACATCACCAAAGGAAATAAGAAAAAGAACTAAGTGCTTGGGATTGAAAACGAATACGTAAACAAGAAAATCACCGTTGTTTGTCCAAATGGAGAGCTGCTAGACGTGGTTAGTGTTGAAGAACTTGAAAACATGTTGCCAAACCCAGTAGAAGGCTTATTGAACATGTTAGTTTGGCCGAATGCAGGAGCACTACTCTGTCCGAACTGTCCAAAAGCAGAACCAGTCTGTCCAAATGCAGAACCAGTCTGTCCAAATGCAGAACCAGTCTGCCCAAATGCAGAACCAGTCGGCATCGAGGGGTTTGAGCTAAACAGACTAGCTGACTGAGTGTTTCCAAATGCTGAAGTTGCCCCCTGACCTGAAGCTGAACCAAATATTGATGGAGAAGAGCCAAATCCAGGAGTGCTCGACGAGCCAAATAACGGTGATGATGTCGTTGTTCCAAAAGCGGAGGATGATCCAAAAACGGATGTGGTAGCTGTAGGGGTTGACCCAAAAAGATTGGATGAAGATGTTACACCAAAGGGCGAGGAACCAAAAGTTGAAGTAGCCGCTCCAAATCCCGAACTGCCAATTGCTGGGGTTTGAGGCGCAAAAGGGTTGGTAGATGTTGAGCTCGAAAAAGGGTTTGTTAGATTTGCTGGTGTCTGACCAAACGCCGGTGATGGAGCAAAAGGATTTGGCTGAGCAGCTGATACACCAAATCCGGTATTTCCAGGGGACTGGCCAGCAGGACGTGGTCCACCTGAAAATTGAAGATGTAGAGAACCCATACTTGTTAGAAAAAGTACAATCATATAGCGTAAGGCAGATGTAATACCAGATTTGTTTGATCAAATGTACTGTGTACCTTTATCTCCTCGCTGGTAGTCTTCCCACCTTAGCTCCTCGTGGCTTTTATCTTTGTATGCCGGCATGGCAGAAATAGATTCCAACTTTCCAGCAGGCGTACCACTGGCTGTATCTGCCTCAACTGTCGGTGCATAAGGCACGGCTCGACTGCCCCCTTGTTGTTGACCACCACCGAAAGGTGATTGACCAAAACCAGAACTACCAAATGTTGGGGTTGAAGCCTGCGCACCTGGAAAACAAATCATGCAAACATACTTCTTCATCCTTTATTCAAATGACTAACACAACAATTAGTTTGGACTGCTAAAGGGAGAACCTTGGGCTCCAAAGGGAGATGGTGTAGAGCCAAATGCGCTGCTGCCAAACGCTGATGTGGACTGGCCAAAAGCTGGGGAGGAGCCAAAACTGAACGATGAGGTATTTGATGCACCAAAAGTAGGAGTGCTGGATGCTCCAAAGGCAGGAGAACTTGATGCACCAAAGGCAGGAGTACTTGATGCACCAAAGGAAGGAGCGCCTGCTGCACCAAAAGCAGGAGTGCTTGATGCACCAAAAGCAGGTGTGCTTGATACACCGAAAGCAGGGGTGCTAGAAGCTCCAAAAGCACCTCCAGAACCAAAGCCAGTGTTCCCAAACGTGTTGCCAGTGCTACCAAAGGCTGGAGTCGGTGAAGCTCCAAATGCAGGTGTGTTTGTGGCGCCAAATGAAGGCTGGTTAGAGGTGCCGAAGGCAGGCGTGCTTGTGGCACCAAAGGCAGGCGTGCTCGATGCACCAAACGAGGGTGTGCTTGTAGCGCCAAAGGAAGGCGTGCTTGATGCACCGAAGGCAGGCGTGCTCGTGGCACCAAAAGGTGTGGATGAACCAAAAGTGCTGTTTCCAAATGCAGGTTGAGATTGCTGCGGTGTGCTTCCAAAAGGATTTGACTGAGGCGTTGAAAATCCCTGCCCAAAACCAGAAGACCCTGAAAGAAGAACAAATAAATAACTTAGTCCCCAAAAAGGAAATGTAAAACTGAAAACATGGACTAACGACTAACGAGACCATGTACTAAAGAAAGGAAAACAACAAAGAAGTCGGGAGCCAATATCTAAAAAACAGCAGAAAGAGAACCCAAAAGGTGCTTACCACCAAAAGGTGAAGCTGCTGGGGAAGCTCCGAAGGCCGGAGTAGAACTCCCAAATGCAGGTGATGAAGAAGCTCCAAAAGTTGTGGTAGAGCCGAATGGAGAGGAGGCTTGAGGTGCACCAAACACACCGGTAGAAGTGCCACCAAAGATTGAACTCCCTGTCTGTGCACCAAAAGGTGAAGATGTTCCAAACGGTGTTGCTGGAGCTGGAGCAAAGGGATTGTTACTGCTTGTGTTGCTGGTCTGACCAAACAAAGATTGGGTCCCAAACGGGCTGCTACCAGTACCAGATGACTGTCCAAAAGCTATAATAACAACAAATAATAAATAGCATTAAAATTTTAAAAGTAAAAAACATAACTAGATATAAGGCTAGCGAAACCAACAAGTAAGGTATAAGAACATATGACTTACGATTAGATGATCCAAACATCTTCCTCTGTAGCTTCACAGCGCAGGGCCCAGCCAAAAGGAGATTATACTATCTCGTAGCTGGTAGAAAAAAAACGAAATTATAAAAAAAAACACTATTAGGAAACGAGAACAGCATAACTAAAGCACATAAGCAAACACCATATCCGCAAAATCAAGTTTTAAAATCCAAACACAATAAGCATCCATAATCATTCTAGATGTCAACGTCCCATGAACATGATACGAAAGCCAACAGATTAAGTAGGTTAACGAAGATATCACAGAGAGTACACAGAGACCCCTAAGGATCAAGCTACACATTACACACCAATCAGCTCGGGAACAAGAAAAAATACATAATAAGCTGCTATGATTGAGAGATGACGAACTTCTAACAACTCAGAAATTGACTATGCCAAAACGAAATCCAGAATATAACGAGAAATCCAGCAATCAAATCAAACTTGGGAGTAATCGAAATGTAAAATTTCACGAAACAACGAAGAATACCTTCTGAATCTGATGTTAAGACGATACGCACAAGGTCACAGAGACTTCGATCAATCGAATATACCTCAACGATATCAAACGAGAGGCTAAGAGCGGAAGCTTTGATTGACGAACTTTGCCCTGCGTGGGAAGAAATTAGGGTTCGGGAGTGGAATCGCCGATAAGGGAGAGAGAAACGAATTAGTTCGGCGGCGTCGAATCAAACGTGGAGCAGAAAATGTTAAGATGGTATCGAACCTGGAAACGATGAGGAGGTCAATCTGAAACGCGACGAAGCAAGGAGCAATCTCGTCTCGGAATCGAAAGCGCGAGACTTCTTTCTACCTGCTTCCGACTCCAATTAGGCAATATACGAGAAATCAAATTATATATATATATATATATATATATATATTAAATTTTTATTTTATACAACGATTTAGTTAGTATAATCGCTTTATTTATATTTTGTACATGCATTTTTGTTTGTAAT
Organism: Brassica oleracea var. oleracea; assembly: GCF_000695525.1. Lineage (NCBI taxonomy): Eukaryota > Viridiplantae > Streptophyta > Magnoliopsida > Brassicales > Brassicaceae > Brassica > Brassica oleracea. The sequence goes on from NC_027755.1 coordinate 19,382,277, forward strand.
TTTTTTTGTATAATGATGTTTTAGTGTGACTATTATTTTCTTTAACAAAAGAAATTTTTAGTGTTACAATTAAGTCTAACTTTTCCAAGGGAAAATTTTCATTTCTACCACAAGTTTGATACTAGTTTTCAAACTAGATGTTTTGTTCGCATGTGTGGACGTATCTTTTTATAAATATTTATTAGTTTATGTTTTATTAATTCAAAAACCAACTTGATAAGTTTTTATTTTTGTTTTCAAAAAATTTAAATCAAACATCAAATTATTTATATACAACAAAGTTTTTTCATTAAAATATATTTGCTTATCACTGTGTTTAAATTTTAAAAACGCTCACATATTGAAAATATTTTAGAAAACATCTTTATACAATTTTTTTGATTAATATTTAATTATAAATTATATTATATCCGCTTTATCATTGTGCTGAAATTTTAAAACACTCACATAATGAGAATATTAAAAAAAACATCTTTATATAAATATTTTTTAATTAATATTTAATTATACACACATATATATATATATATATATATATATATATATTCATTAAGGATATAAACAATATTAGTCAGTCTAACTTTTAACGTGAGAGTTCCGTTGTGAAAAATCACTTCGCAAATAATAGTATAGATTTACCATTAATTAATGACTATTTTCATAAATACTATAAATTTATGATAAAAAAACATTAAGCTATTTTTTAAAAAAATATTTATAAAACATTTATAAACTCAATCACAACTTTTAATACTAAACCTTAAACAATAATCAATAAAGTTTAAATCCAAATATTAGTATATTTTTTTACTGGTGATACTTTTAAAAATGGTATTTGACTTGTGGTATTTCTAACAATTTTTTTCCTTTTTCAGCTACATGCAATATACCAATTTGAATTCAAGTATACTCCTAAAAACATTTAAAGGTTAATAAAAATATTTATAAGTTCTTAATCAACATTAAAAAAATGACTTAAAACATGTAAAATCTAATCTATTAAAAGGGAAGTACATTTTGTATTTAGCCCTAAATTTTTCACAAAAATTACTTTCTCATGCCACTAGTATTAAACACAGTAGTTTTATAACTTAAAAGATCCTGCATAAAATTAATTGTGTGTGTAACGTAAAGATCATTTATTTGTAAAGATCATTTATTTATAAAAAAAACACTATCTCAAACAAAAACCTAGCCGTCAGAGGCTTCCCTTGCTCTCCTCCTCTCTCACCATGGATTCTGGTCAGCTGCCGGAGCCTGACTCTCGAGAACCTCCCGACCGATCCTCATCTCCCGTTAGACCTTCCTCTTCCGACAAATCTTCTACCCCTTCAAACTTTTCACCTTCTCCAAATCTTATTTCACCAAAGGAGCTTCAATCTCGGACATTACCATTGTTTTTTTTTCGATTTTACATCTCCTCTTAGTGTCCTCTTCACCAGAATCATTCCTGATGGTAGATCTAAACCTGAGATTTTTTTCAAACTTCACTGTATTCTGTCCCAGAGGTTTTTGGCCTTCTATTCTCTCTCCTTTTCAAGCAAAATGAGCTCTTCCCGTGGATTCGTAGGTGCTTGGTTTTGGGTCTTCCAGTGAACTTATTTCTACAGTATGCAGTCTCTTCTCCTGTGTTTTATCACTTTTAGTTCATATATGTTGGATCTATGCATTTTTGTCCCACAACCTGTCACTACATGTATGGGTTGCTCAACCTCATCACCACCTCATACCGTCCAATTTCATGTGAAACATTAAAAATGCCTAATATAAATATATTATGATGGACTTGGCTGCATTCTTCGTATGATCAACAACTACATAAATCAGGACTTACATAGTTAAACGATGTACATATCCATCTAATGAGTTTTTTTTTTTAAATAGGGATTAGCTACAGATTGATACCTACAATAAAGATTGGGTTTTTTTTTCTTTTTTAAATCCACTTATAAATCTCATAGATTAATAAGTGTTTAGGCCAGTGACATGTTCAGAATATAACAGAGAGACTTTCAAATTCAATAGATATAATATAGGATTAAAGATTCCATTTGAACATTTACCTTGAGCATTCCAGTACCATTGACGTAGACAAGGGTTGAATGTACTCACTCTCAGCCATTTTCTACTTTTTGCAAACAAACAATAAACATACACACCGATTTGACATAAAAAAAAAATTAAAAGCAATCAAATGATCTTTTTAGCATATTATATGCTAACAAATCAGTGAGAATATATATATATATATCTCTGTCAACAAGTAAATCAAATTTGTATAAATAATAATAAATATGTTTTATATAATTTTCACGTTTTGATTGATTTTCTTGTATAAAACGTAATTAGAAAATAGACATTTGCAAATTAACAATTTCAAACAATAATACATTTGCTTAAAGAAATTTTTTTTGTGATTATTTATACAAAAACACTAATATAGAAGATTTATAAATAAATATAATACATGATGACGTAAATACAATAACAATGTTATGTAACCACATGTTATATAAAACAAATATGTAACATGGAAAATGTATTTTATATCTATATTATTAAATATTTATAAATTCTATGAAAAAATAAAGCTAGTTGTACTTAAAACATGTGACATTTTACTTTTTCAACTACATGGAATAATTTTACAGACTCAAACAACTTCATAATGTTTTCAGGTTGTTTCAGGAGCTCCTAGCTATAAACTTTGAAGTTTGAATGGAAAGATTTGAAATAGGATTGACAACTTCATAAATCATGATCATGTTCCACTTATTCATGATTCAGCCAATGGTTCCATTCTATTATAAAAATTTAGTTTAAAAATCTCTTGTAAAATGGAGTTGACAACTTCATGAATCATGTTCCCATATTGTTACAAAACTCATTGATTAGGTTTTTCAAATTCTTCCAAGAAGAGCCAACACCTTCCTCCAAAGCCTTCTTCGCCTTCTTGCCATATACTTCAACATTCCTCCTCAGCTCTTTCCCTTTCTCTCCCTCCATCAACTCCTTCACTTTCTCTGCAACCTCTCCTCTTCTCACAGCTCCATCACTCGCCGCCACCACTCTCTCCGCCACTCTCAGCTCTTCCACCACCAACATCGCATTCAAAGGTTGCTCGGCTGCTACAGGAAACGCCAAGATTGGAACCTCAGCGCAAATGCTCTCCATCAGAGAGTTCCACCCACAGTGGCTCAAGAACCCTCTTACACTCTCGTGCTCTAGTATCTTCCTTTGATCAACCCATTCATCTTTCACCACCATTCCTCTCTCTCCCACTCTCTCTTCAAACCCTTTTCCTATTTCGTTTCCTTTCACCACCCACAGAAAGTTCACCTTTGATTCTTCCAACCCTGACGCAATTTCCTCTACTTGTTCTCTCGAAATCTCGGCTTGTGACCCAAAAGCCACGTAGAGAACGTAGCATCCCTTGTCTCGCTTTTCATCAAGCCATTTCATCCAAACAGATTTCACCTTCTCTTCTCCCTCATCCTCCAAGCTGAAAGAAACAACAAGGTACGCATTGATAATCATATTTTCTGCATTTTTCTTATTGATTAGTACTAGACTTATGAGCAAATCTCATCAATAACATTTTTTAGTTTTGTCACAAAAATAGCATTTAAAACAAAATCAAAATAACATTTTTCTTTACATCATAAACCATATTTATATCCTCTAAATTGTACTAAACTTTTAAGTTTGAACTCTACTCACTAAACCTTAAACTCAAGTATATAAATATATATTAATTTTTACCCTTTTTGATAAATGGTAATTTTTTTTTTTTTGTTAAATGCTATTTTTGAACAAAAAAATGATTTAGTGAGATTGAAGAATATTACTGTGGACTTATTTACACAAAATCATAATTAATTAGCTTACGAGTTTTTTCCAAGACAAAGCGGTCCAAGTGCCCATGGCTTGAGCTCGCGTGTACGTTTATAGAAATCTATAAACACCGGCTCAAGATCATCGAACGTGTTGAATATGATACCTTGACTCTGACTCATAGACGCGCATTGATCAAGGATAAGCTCGAATCCAGGATCCGTGGTGGGTTTTGTATCAAACATATCTTCAACAAAATCACATTTTCTAACCTTAATCCACGGAAACTCCGGTACAGCAACAGCCTCCCTCTCGGACTTAACCTCAGATAAAAGCTTGTTTTTAAAAACACTGTCCAATATAGAGGGGGACATGCAGTTCATACCCAAGAAAACAAGCCGAGGAAACCCTAGCTTCCGAGCCGACTCTAGCGTCCACCACAAGAAACCGTCAGAGACCATGAAACTGACGCGTGGCAGTGACGTGAGCTCTCGCTCGAAGTCGGGCTGCATTGACTTGGTGGCTCTCGTGAAAGGGACGTAGAGGGAGGAGATAGCCGGAAGTTTGTCGGTGCATTCGACGCCGGGTGGGATCTCCGGGACGTTCTTGGGGAAAGGGAGGGTGATGATGGTGGCTTTGGTGTCGGAGAGTGAGTCGGCGACGAAAGGACGGTTTAAGGGAGTGGTGAAGACGGTGACGGAGATGTCTTTGGTGAATGAGTGGGAGAGGAGGAGACGGGCTAGTTGGAGCATAGGTATCATGTGCCCTTTGGACATGTATGGGAACAAAACGACGTGAACTTTTTTTTCTAACTCCATTGAGAAATGAGATCTATGCAAAGATCTCTATGTTTCTTATATTGTATATCAATGTATTAACAAAGACTTCAAGTCCATTGAGATCTCAGATCTGTGCATAGGCTTCCCACCTGTTTCTCGTATCTGTCTCTATGTATAATTAATAAAGACTTAAATGTCTTTTGAGACGTGTGCCTAGTGGCTAGTGGGCTAGTGGGCTAGTGGGAAGGATTCTCTCTCCGTGACCAAAAATTGAAGAAACATTTCATTTAGCAAAGCTGCGAATAACTAATTACTGATACTAACAAAATAGCAGTTTGACAAAACGTTTGTTTGTTGTCTTTGACACCTTACTTGCTACACACGATTCGCTGAGCTTTCTGAATCAGACTGTTTCATCAACTCTTTGCACTTGTCCAGCAAAAGCCTCATCACTATATAGTCTATACTCAGTTGTGGTTAAATTTTTTGAATTAATTCGTCGCTGAGAATATGAATAAGCTATGATTTTTTTTTTTAATGAATGTAAAATTTTATTCAATCAAAACATATTTACATCAAGTGGTTCTATTGTTCATTTGAAATCATAAACAAATTTGAAAACAGAGCTTCAGTTCCCTTTAACCAATTATGGCTGAGTTGAGTCTTGTAATCTTGTGCCAAACCAAACGCACAGATTTTCTTCCCCTTAACTAATAGTAGTTTCAGTCGGATTGTTCTATCAACACATTTGATCATAACCTTTTCATCTTTTGGCTGCTCACCATGTCTACGCCCATTGCGCTCTCGCCATGCTATGGACTAGAGCTTGGAAAGTATACCGGATAAGAAATGTCTCTGTAGTTGTGTAACCGGAATTAGTTATCGTCTCTAGGATCTCATTCCAGTCCAGAGTGAAAGCTTCTTTCATGATACCTCCAACTAGAAATTTCCAAACTTTAGCAGAGTATCTACAACTAAAGAACAGATGCTGGCAAGTCTCCAGACTTTCTTGACACAGCACACACAATGTGTTTATTGTAGGATTCCATAATTGCATCCTATCACAGGTTTGCAGTCTGTTTCGTATGGCCACCCATACAAGAAACGAGAACTTAGGAGTAGATTGAGCAAACCACACCCCTTTGCTCCATATGCATTCTGTTCGCGACTAACGCAAATGCAACCATGTCTTCTTAGTAGAAAATTGAGTAGTAAATCTTTCTGATGTTTGCCTCCGAAGCGGTATATCATCCTCTTGACTACTTATAGCTCTTAGCTTATCGATTTCATCTTCAATCTCATTGAAAATTCTCAATCTATGCCTTCTTCTGCGATGACTAGCCAATACATCCACTACTAATGCATTATCCATGATCCCTAGATCAATTGTACCTCTATCTCCCAACAGACCCTTAAGACATCCCAAATGGGACCAAGAATCATACCAAAAGGACGTGTGTTTACCATTATTTACTTCCATCTTTATGTAAGTCTTGGCAAGGTCTCTAAGCTTCAGGATTTTTCTCCACATCCAGGAGCAATTATGATGATATTATGATGATATTCATCAGAACATGAGTGCTACTTCAAAGATCTAAAGATTGATTGAGGAAAATGCATAGTAAACCTAGCTGATGACTCTTATTTGTGAGGAAGTTGATTCTATAGAATGGCATAGAACCTGGTGATAATACTATTACTTTGGCGTTCACTTCTATCAGTGATTGTAAGCAAGAAACAAAGAGAAAAGCAGCTTTACTTGTCTTTGTATCAAAATGGTTGTTGTTATTAGCACTCTGCTAATGACCAACGACAGTGTTATGCTGCAGATACTTTACTGTGGAGACGCTGATGAAAAAATGTTTACTGGAAGAGGAAGTAACTAGAAATCTGGTTAGTGCAAAGTTGTAGTTTTTTTTTTGTTTTGGTATAATGCAAAGTTCTAGTGATTAACTTAATTTTCTTTACCTATGCAGCAGGTCAGGTAGATAACGTTCTCTCAGCACTCTATTACAAGAAAATTATTGTTTCAAAATTATTTATATAGACATCCCAAGTAAAACCACAAAGAGTAAAGATTCACTATATCATGTCATGTTCATTAAGACTTAAGAGAACTGTCGATGCAAACTATCTGCCCTTGGAACAGCACGGAAAAAAATGCTAGTGATTTTAAAATGTTCGTTTCTTTTTTTTTTTTGATCAAAAAATGTTCGTTTCTTTATCTGCACCTTGTTCTGTATTGATGTGAACACCCTTCAGTTCTGTCTTATAATACTAAATCTTTGACCTTCGAAGTCTTCTGAAAGTAAGGCTGGTCAAGTAAACAAAAACATAACAAGTATTGGAAGAGGAAAGATCTTGCCCTAGTTCCTTTGCAGTAAAATTGCAAACCAATTATGGATATCTCTTCGACTTGAAATTGATATTCATTTTTAATCGTTGCTGCTTCCAGCTGAGTAGAAAGCTCTGACATTCTATCCTTTGCTCTGTTATACTGTTTCCTGATATTCTATTTTCTCTTCTAAAGTGCTGATTTTCTCTGCATAAGTACGAAAAGTTATAAATCACTGTCTTCATAAGGTGAAGTATACAAAATTTCAGTCACTCGCCAAGTAAATTAAGATGACATGTATCAAATGCAAAGCGTCTTTATGAAGAAAAGAAAGCCGGAGAAGGTAACATGCATAATTCACACTTCTACATGAACCATACACGCTTCTATTGAGACGGCAATTGGAAGCTACATACAGTTAAATAAAAAAGGGGGCATTCCGAGAATTGAACTCGGGACCTCTCGCACCCTAAGCGAGAATCATACCACTAGACCAAATGCCCACTGATGTTCATATTAACGCTACATCTGTAAAGATCATAAATTTAAATAAATTACTTAAGTCAAGTTTGACCAAGATAGCTCTTTCATTCGGTCTTTATTAGAGCACCATTAACGGAAGTGCTTACCCCGGGTGCTTAACAACTTTTGAAAAAAAAATATATATATATATATATATATATATGAAAAAGGGGGAGCATCGGTGCTTAAACAAGCACAATAAGCGCCGTATCTTAGAGGTACGTGGCGCGCTGCCATTAAACAGTTTTTTTTTTTCTCAAACACTTTTTTATTCTGAAACACTGTTTTTAAGACCAAAATAACATCCAAATATGACCTAACTAGCACCAATTTTTTTTTTGAAAATGATCAAAATGACACTCAAATACTGTTTTATGACCAAAATGACATCCAAATATGAAAATGACCTAACTAGCACCATTTTTAAAAAACAAATGACCAAAATGACATCCAAAGATGAAAAAGAAAAAATCTATGTTTTTATTTTAGAATTTATGTTTAAATGTTTTTTTTTATGTTTTATTTAATAAATAAAATGCATCTTTCAAAAAATAATATTTTAAATTTATTTTTTAAGAACCCCAAAATAAAAATCTTCCATTGGAGCACGAAAATGTTTAGGATGCTTAGCGTTGCATTTTAAATCACTTTTACAACTTAAAATTATTAAAAAAAAAATAAGCACCCCTATTTGGGGTTTTGGGTTAATGGTGCTCTTACGTGCCTATTCATCGGTTCTGGTCGTGATTTTTGAATCTATAAAACAATCCTCATTAGTTGGGTTATGACAAGAATTTCGAGAATATGTAACAACTTTGGAAGAGACGCAAACATAAATCGATGAACATGGTAAACTAGTGACCTTTAACAGTTGTAAACAGTATCAATTTTCTATAGTTATAGATATGATTATATAGTTAACTACACGTAGTTTTAGTATTTAGTTTTACACTTAGAGTTGCTTTTCCTAGCAAAACAATATAATATATATACCAATAATATACACAGCCATCGGACAAAAGTAATATACCAAGGTGTTTTGAAATCTTACTATTAAACAAAAGGAAGGTGCGTTTTGTCTTTAACAATAGTATTATTTGTGATGGTCTTACATGAATAACTAGGGTAATGGTTGGTCACCCAAATAATGAAAATATTCAAGATCACGAGTTTGAATAATCTCCTCTGAATATTTTTGTATTAAGGTACAATTTTGTTTATAAAATTAAATATGTATACAATATTTTAAACAGCAAACTAGCTTAGCCATCGGACAAAGGTAAAATTATCTGCCAAGAGTAAAGCGTAGAAACGTGGAAAGACACATCACACATGGAGCAGCGATCGGGACACTACAGTAGCCGAAGATGACAAAAAGAAAAGAGTCTCATTTCCCACATGAAGGGCCAAAACGCAACCGGCAACCCAATGAATATTTTGTTAATTTAATTTTATTGCAATTTTTAAAAGTTCGCCAAACGTGAGGAGTATCATTTGGGGTTGATTTTGCTGTCGACAACAATTAATGGTTTTGTTAGTATATATACATTGCATCTACAATGTGGTTGGCTGTGTCATTAACAGTAGTACATGATGTTATGCTACTATGATTCTATATTGTAAATTTTTTTTTGAGTGAATCCTATATTGTAAAGCTGAAAATAACTTTTCTAACAAATTAACTTTTGTATAACATATTCATGTGAAGATCATACTCGGATCCAAATGAAGTTGTAAATACACAATCTACACCAAAATGAATGCCAGAGACAAAGAGTTAAAGACTACTATTTATGGAGAACTATTCCCTAAATGGAGGGAACAAGAGATGCCCATTTCCAGTTTTGTATTTTTCTGTTTTTCTTGCTTATTCTCTACATATCTACACATGCATAACATTAATGATGTATCATCCACTTCTTTGTATACTAATAGTTTGTTCTTCAGTTACATTGTAAGAAATTCATTAAAAAGAATCCGCTTATGGTACTAAACTATACTATATGATTAATTGAGGAAAAGAGCTATAATTAACTGTTAATGCTTTCAAGTCAAGTCTCAACTATAACTGTTTATGTATCGGATTCAGACGTTATTTTATATTTGGAAGAAAAAGCATTAGCTCTTTGATTATTGAATTTTCAGATTTAGCGAAGTTATTGATAATAGATACGGCGTTTTACAAAACTTTAAGTATTGTCAAATTATACGTTTTAGTCTAATTAAATTAGTTAATAGACTTGTTAAACTAAACGGAAGTCTGCTCTAACCATTGATGTTGACACCATGCATTGTGATAGCGAAACTCAAAACTTGGTCATTTTGAAACTTATCTATAACAAATATCTGCATGTGCATGCAAAGATGGGACTTGTCAAGTTCAGCAAGATACGTATAAGCTCTGTAACATCTAGAAGACTAGAACACAAGAAGACGTTTGCCTCTTAAAACGCATGCTCGAGTTTGGTCACCATAATAAACGGTAGATTGCAGTTTCTTTTAGTATTAATTAAAAGCCGTTTTCTTTTCTCTTTTTTTATTTTGAACATACACTTATATTAAAAGCTCTAACCAACGTTCGGTGGTGCCATTAAGGCTAGTTCAACAGACAAGATCTGTTTGGATATTAATACTTAAAAATTACAACAATATGCATATCAATGGTATTATCAAAATATTTATAATTTAATGTAATAAAACTTACAAAAATACTTAAAATTCTAATATTTTACAATTTAATGTTTACTTGACCAAATAAAATAAAGAAAACACAATAAAAGGAAAACACAATCTTATATTTTATAAATGGAGACTAAACATATCGAACAAGATACTTCAGTGTCAAAACTAAATAACCTATGAATATATAATATGAACATCTAAACTATTAAGTTGATGACATTGTCAAAAGTTAAAAATATATAATTAGAAAAAATATACCCGACGCGCGGGTCAAAGAATAGTTAATACTTAAAAATTACAACAATATACAGCATGAAGATTTTTTTTCTCTGCCATTTTCCTTTAATTAAAAGCTTAAGAAGTCAAGACCGTAACTTTCTGCATAATATAATAAAAAATAATTATAGGAAATTCGAAAAGTTTTTAGAAACAAGAAGAAAAGGAGATCTATAAATTGACGGCGTCATCAAGTCAACGTGCAATTAAAAATACCGTCAAAGGTAAAAAAGTTAACGGAGATAGTAAATATTACACGGATCCCAGAAAAGTAAAACACTTTCACTAATCTAATCCGGGACTCCCCATCTTCTGCCGTCGAATCGGCGACTCCTCCGGCGACGAAGTCAACACATCATCAACCTCTTCAGGAGATGAGAGTGGCGAAGAAAAGACTTCCACGGGAGATAACGGCGGAGAAGAGTCCGACGAATTAGTGGAGAGAGTCAAGGATGACGGCGGCGGTGGCGGTGGAAGCGAAGTGTCGACGGTAACAGAATCTTCTGGAAGCTTCCGTTTGTTTCCGTTGGAAAGTTTAACGTCTCCGGTTAAACAGTTTCTCAGTCGTTTCACGTCGGCGAGTTTCACCGGTTTCAGTAAGAAATCCTCCGCACCTTCCTCAAGGCACCTGTCGATTCTGGTCAACACGTTCTCCGACGACATTATTACAACTGGGACTTGTCGGAAACTGGACGATTCCTGTTTCATATTAACGAAAAAAATCCGCATGGTTACAGACAAAGATTCAAATAAATTGTTGCCTGAATCGAAAATAGGCGGGAAAGTTGAGACCTTGATCTTCTTGAGAAGCTCGTAACCGGTCATTCCAGGCATGCAGTAATCAGTTATGATCATATCAACTTTCAATTTCTGAAATTACAGAATCAGTAAATAAAAAACTAACAATCAGAATAATCTTAAGAGCATCTTCAATTCACCTTAACATTGTTTTTCTTCTAAAAAAATAGAAAAACTTCTTTATCATAAAAAAATAAATTTTGCTCATGGTTGGAGATGGTGTTACAATTAATATATCAACTTACATCAAATTCGGCAGATGCTTTATCGTTGTCTAGTCCTAGAAACTCTAGAGCACGCCATCCGCTGTCAACCGCCGTGACTGAAACAGAACCACCGAAAAAAACTTCTTTAAAGAATATCCGGCGAGAATAAAATCATTTGCATCTAAAATAAATGAATAGGTCACGAACCTTTGCAGGAGGTAATACGAAGCAATCTCTCGATGACAATCCGATCAACGAGGCTGTCATCGACGGCCAAGACGTGAACTTCATCTAAATCTAACGGTGGAGGTTCCATTCCTCCGATACCGACGCTCATCATCTCCGAGCTCCTTAGACAAGAAACGCCACCATCTTTGGCCATTGATGAGTAATAGTAACTGAGGGGAAAGGATGCAAATATGACAGAGAGAAGAAAAACAGAGCTCACGTCTGTTTTCTTTTCTTTTCTCTTCCTCTTAAGACGGTTTTATATTTCTGTTTTTTTTTATGTCACTCTAATCAATCTTTTTTAGTGTGTCTTTTTGTATTTATTTTATTTTATTTTTCCAGCTAGAAAATCTAACAAAATCTTTGGTTCATATTTATATGAAATTTTATTTTTAATTATTTTATGCCGTGCTCTAGGGTTGAAAAAATGAACTTTTATTTGAAAAAAATAGTACTAATAAATTGAGATTTCTGAAGAATCCGGTGGGGGCCTATGCGAATATCATAGTGGAAAATATTCCTAAAATCAAATAATAGAGGAGAAGTCCGTACATCGAAATCGAAAATAACCATAGATAAAAGAGCTGAAAATGAGAACCTGGTTTAGTCACCATTACAATTCACAGTAGCAGCAGTGAAAGTAATCCGGTTCAATCAGTGAGTAAAATCTGTCTCGGTTAGGATTGGGCTTACAAGAGATTTACATTAATTATGTATAGAGTTATGATAAGGTGTTTGTTCTCCACGTTTCAATGTAATTTAAACATTTAGTTTACAATATCCAAAATTTAACCAAGATAATCTATATTGCTGCAGGTTTGCAAGTGTTCTTCTTACCACTTTTATGCTGTAGAAATATGTATTTTTAAATATGGATAACAAAACAAAATATTATCTGTTCATTGTGATTGGTCAGTTACTACTTTATTATCAAGAATCAATATAGCATAATCCACCGAATAAATAGTTGACAAACAAAAGAGAATAAATATAGTAAATTGAAACTGTTATTCGCCTAAGTATATCCATCTGATTTTCGAAATTTATATTATCCCAAACGGTTACTTACTTTACAAAAATGAACTAATCTAAAGAGCCAACTAACAAAAAAGGTGATTTATTTATGACAAAATATAATTTTCCAGTAAAACAAGAGGAAGGTGGGCAAATAATAATGCTTTGACGTCCACATTAAAATTAGGATCCGCGGGGCCCAGGAAATCTAAAGTAGGGCCCATTAATATTTGTTAGAACATTTCTTTATTAAGGCATTGGACTTTTCCTCTTTTTCTCCAAACATAATTTGCTGTTTCACTCTTTAGACACCACAGCGTATCCCTTGAAAAAAAAAAAAAAAAAAAAACACCACAGCGTATCAAATCTTGGAGATTGCTTTTACTTTGTCTTTCCCCACTAAAAATAAATAAAATATTTATAAATTTATTGTTTTCCTTTCTCACAAAAAATAATCAAAATATTTATTGTCAACTTAACTTGTTAAAATGTTTGGTTCAAATAGATTTTATCTTGTTATAGAAATATTATTACTTTGTAAGAATTATATGACATGGGTTCCTGACCAAAAATATATATATGACATGGGTTTACATTAAAATATATTGTCACCGCAAAAGCATAGAACCAGGTAGAAAGAAAAATGTACAGTGACGTGTGAAATCAGATTTTACAATGGATTGGATATATCCAATCATTTTTTAAATTGCGAAATTTAAGATTGATTTGTGAAATGATTTTTCAAACGATATGGGCCAACGAATGATGGATCAAATCTTCATGATGTCAACTACAAATCCAGGATTGAACAAATAAAATTCATAATAGTAGTGATGGACGTGTCGCACATAAAATCAAAGTTTATACTCCTATTTGTTTATAGGAACTTTGAACATCAAATGAAGACATTGACATTTCCCCTTTAATAAATTTTATTTTGGTGCTTGAATACGTTTTGGAGCATCTTTTAATTCTAAATACTATTATTGTATGTGTGTATTTTCAGTTTTCTGTAAGACCATGCTAGAATATAATCATTAGTATTTCTAGCAATAAAAGTAACTAAATAGTTGACTAACTATATAATATCCAATGTCGCATTCAAATTCTAAAACAATAAAGCATGCTAAAATGCACTTAACCTAATAAACCGATATATATTAGTATAAATTAAATTCCACAACAATATAAAACTAAATTTGGTATGCATTCTCAATTAGCCAAAATCATATGAATTGTCATCGTGTAAAACAACCAAGCCTCTGGCCAATTTCCAACCCAAACACTGCAACGAAAGCATGCTAAAATAGAGTTTTAATGTAATTTTGACACAAAAATCTTTTTTAAGCCAACACTAAAAATCACTCTGTTTTATTACAACACTATAATTTTACATTAAGTTTAGTGTGAAACTATTCACCCACTAAAACACTATTTATTTATTTTATTAATAAAATAAATAATTAAATAAATAACAAATAAAAACACATATATATATATATATATAATATTAGAAAATAGCTTTTAGTGTAAATTTTGATGTTGTCGTTAGAGAAAACTTTATTTTTAGTGTTTGAAATTACACTAAAATAATGTGATTTAACACTAAAATAATGTTATACTAGGTTAGGACCCGCCTTGTGCGGAACGAACATTATATATATTATTTTTATGTATTATATGTTCTTTTACATATTTATAAAATGATAAATATATATTGAATAATTAAAAAGACAGTAACTATTACATATATAATTAAATTGACGTGAACACATAAATAAATTTCATTAATCCAAACAATTACTTTTTCTATTTTGTATTGTATATAATTAAATATAAATGACATTAACATATATATAGTATGTATTTTTAGTATTGATATATATTAAATGATGTTTTCTGCTCATATGGTTATTTTATCATTTGTATTTTTTTATAACAAAAACTTTAAATAACTATAACAAAATTTTCATTGTGTGATTAATAGTTTTGGTAATTTTTAAAAAATTCAAAGCTAAGTTTAAAATTTAAATATTAAGTTGTCCATATTTGTTCAATAACATTTACCAAAATATTTGTTCAAAGCAAATTTCGAAATTAAAATATTTATATATTTTAGATGGTATATAGTTTAATTTTAATATATATCTTTTACACTTAATATTTATTAAATGAGACTTCTTACTTATATGATTTTGTAATCATTTATATTTTATCATAACAAAAACCTTTAAACCATGGATTGCAAGAATTTGAATGTGAGACTTTTAACAATTTTAGTAATTTATAGTCGTTTAAAAAATTCAAAATATAACATATACAGAAAATTTAAAATTTTTATTATATGGTTAATGTAGTTGTTTAATTTATTTTATTAATTTAAAGTAAACAAATATGATAGAGAATACACTAATTTTTATCAAATCTTTATTATTCAAAATCATTAATTTTCATATATATTTTAGCCACATTAGGTAATTTCATAATTTTTATTTAAGAAAAGAATGAAAAACATTAATAACGAATTTATGGTTAGTTTAATAAAAAGCTTATTATATATTTAGATTAACCAACATATTTTTGTAAGGATTCTAAGACTCATTATGGTGATGACATATGACTATCTCAAATGCCGTAATGCTTCTCTTTTAATATATATGGGATGCTGGAGATGCTCTCGGTGAACCGACGAACAATTAGTGTACCAGATTTTCATGTAACAATGTCATTGTCTAGGGATTATAAAACTTAGCACTCTGCTAATACCAACGCATCAATCATCATTCGATCGCACCAGTGTCGATCGTCTCTCAAGTCTCAATCGTAAAGCATGGACAAGGAAAGCATACAATCCAAAATTCTCGAGAAAGTAAATAAGAGAGCATTTCTCAAAAAAAAGTAAATAAGAGAGCACGAGACGAGATAAATAAAAACATCATAACTAAAAGTTACTTAAAAGTTCATCATGGGCCTTAAACCTTTTCGGGTCTCTCCCCAATTGTTGTATTCGTTTTCCAGACATCAAATATTAAATGAACTTAAGAAAATCCATAACGGTCTGGAACTGGAAAGGTTGGCAGATCGGAGTAATATTAACTTTTATATAAAGCCTGAAGCTGAAGATACAAGGCCCAATACTAACTATAAGAAATTAAGGTTCCTAGACCTTTAGGCCACCATTAACAGCGGTTCTTACCTGATGCTTAACCATTTAAAAAGAAAAAAAAAAAAAATTAAGCAGCAGCCCTTAAACAAGTGTAGTAAGCGTCGGTTGTTCCCACTGTTTGCAGACTCCACTGACACGTGGCGGTCCGCGATTGGTTCATTTTTAATTTTTTTTTTTCTAAATTCGAAAAAAAAAAAAAAAAAATTAAAAAACCCCAAATTGGAAGTGTAGTAAGCGTCGGTTGTTCCCACTGTTTGCAGACTCCACTGACACGTGGCGGTCCGCGATTGGTTCATTTTTAATTTTTTTTTAATCAGACAAAAAAAAAAAATAAAAAAAAAAAAAAATAAGCACTCCATTTGGGGTGCTAGCAATGCAGATGTTCTAAGGGGGTTTTTTCCGTTGGGATTCTTAATATATGTATTATGTATATATATATATGTATATATTATATATGTGTAAATAATTGTGAGGTCTACAATTATTGTGGAAACCCATTTAAAACCCTCTTTTAAGAATAATTACTTATGGAGTTCTACAAAAATTGTGGACTCCACAATTACTTATATATATAACACATATATTAAGAACCCGTACGAGAAGAACCTTGTTGGAGGTGCTAACAACATCTCTATCCCACAGCATTTATTATCTGCGAAGTGAATAAAAATTATGATAGTATCTTACATGTTTATGACATGGTTTGCTTGCAATAACAATTATTTACGTGAATGATTTAGGAAATTCCAATAATATTATCTTGTTAGGGCTGTCGTGTTTCTTGTGTATTTTAAAAAAAAAATCAGAAACGAGGACATTAGTTGTTATGCAGGCAAGTAACGCTGTGATTTTGTAAGTATTAACCGTTTCTTTGAACTGAGTCGGTATTAATATCTTGAAGTTAAAAAATTATGACTTCTACATTTAGATATATATGTATCATTGTTTGTTTTCTTATTTATTCATCCATTAGCTATATGGTGTAGTTATAAATTCTGGTCTTAGCATTGGTGGTCTTCTTTTCCTTTCCCATAAATATATTGAATAAGATATAAGGTTGAAGTGCTTGTTGGAGTCGTCTAGAAGAGAAGCAATGATTTGATTAATCGTAGAGGCAAACTGCATGGACCACATTGGATACTCTAATCATATATCTTATTCGACCTAATTGAAAAAGTTTTAAACTAATTCAACTTACATCATTATATCCATTTTTCTTTAATATCATGTGCTAGTTTTCGTTTTTATTGGCTCTAGCTTAATTTATTACTAAGGTTTTAGCTAATTCATTTAAACCTAACTAAGTAGAATGAAATTTTTATTAGATCTATTTGGCAATTTTTATATAAGATCTGTATTTGATATAACAGACACTGTGTTAAGGCTAGTATATCATATCATATATGAATAGAGTGTCCTCTTGCCAATAAGTTTTATATGCTATAACTTTAATAGAAACAATTTGAGTAAATTTGTTTTCTTAAAGAAGTTATGTTTGTTCTTGAATTACATGCTAAACATGGAATGTTATATAGTTGTATTCAGATTGTCAACAACTACATTATTATCGAGATGCATGAGAAAAATATCTCAACTTCGGCTATATTGAATGAGTTAGCAGGACTCTAAATGGTTTAACGCAAATTTGTGATACTTGGCACGCCCTTATTAGTTATAGCTTTCCTTATCAACATACAAATACTGCATTTAGCCTTTTATTGGTCAACACTAGAGTTAAATCTTACATTAACATGGTAGTATGCAAGTTTTACGGGTAAAGTAAACTAACTACCTTTTCAGACATGGTTGTTGCATTGATGTTACATTGCTGGATGGGAATACAATTAAAGAGGTGGAAATAGTTGATATATATCATATAAATATATATAAAATATTACGGAAACCAACCCACCCACCTAGTAGCCAGCCACCGTAAAGAAACTTTCGAAAAAAAGAAGAAAAAAACACATAATGGGCTAAAATTATTCCACATCTTATTGGATAAATATAAGAGTATTGTTGACAGCATACTTATTTGGAATTCTTCTTTATCTAGTATAGTACTAAAAACTAAAATAAAATAAAGGACCTGAGAGAGAGGAAAGAGCTTTTAATTGCATGCGACACCAATTGGTGGCAAGAAAGTCTTCCAATCAGGGATCTTAGGTTGTACGAGTGGTATTATTACAACACCTAATAACGATTAATTATTATTATTTCAATTAATTGTCTTGATCTATCTTTTAAGTTACATAGCAGTGGGGTCGTAATGGAACAACTGTCCAAACCAAATGCCATTTCATTATAATTATTTTATTAAAATAAGATTATCCTATGACTTGATTCACCTGAAATAGAATAATCTATACTCTTTCGCTTAATATGTTATATATTTCTGTCTAAAATAATGTCTTCTCATGCTTTATGAAGATTTGCCCAAGATCTTGTTTTGAAGATTAGACTCAAGAATATATTTTTTATTTGTTGTATAGTATAGATGCTTGCATCATTGCCCACTTCTTGTATTCCTTCATTTGGCAACTAACAATTCCCCTCTTTAATTTAACATTTAATTAGCATTTATTAAACATGGTCAATATAGGCCTTTTCTTTCTTTTCTCACGGTGACTAGACAAATGAAATTTGGTTTATGTGGAAGACATTGCGATAAGCTATAAAGAAGCTTCAATCCATGTTCCATGATCAGTTCTGTAATTCTCCATGCCAGCAACTTTAGTTGATGGAAAAAATTTAAACATATAATAAATATACATGACAAAGGGTCCGAATGACTCGCGGTCGTAATAATAATAAAAACACATAAATTATAGGTATATATATATAGATTTTTTGTTACGGTACGGAACAGTTAGAAATATTCAAAACCAAAGAATAACTTAAATTTATAGACTGATTATGTTTTTTAGATGAGAACACTGGAAGACATCTCATTTGTTTTTGTATAAGAAGGAATAATTTAATAAAAAAAAAATTAATAAATGATGGTGGATGTACAATATAATGGTTACTGCGTGCCATTGGGATAGTTAAACTTTAACATTATTTTTGGAATCAAAGTATTATCCTTCCGGTTGATTTATTTTGGGTTATATTGGTTAGCTTTATTTCTTCATATCTTTCTTTGACTTGTGGTTTTATTTCTAATATGATAGTAACATCTTAATCTTCTCTTTGAGCTTAGAATATAACTTTTGTATTGATTGTCACAAGTGGTGTGATCATAGCTGCATATCCCTTTTCATATACAATTTTAAATTATGCATATCTCAACTTAATCAAACTATTTTATACGCGCACAAACAACTATTTTATATACACGCACTAAACAGAAAGTATTTTTCCCACGATATTTTAAAGTCACGGGTTGTAAAAATTAAGCAAATGTGTATAATGTAATATGCATAAGACAAAGATGAAACAAGTTGACAAGTTAAGTCGTTTGCAACTTTGCATATACATAGGCGCGTGGTTTCCACATATTTGTATAAAAAGTATTCCATGTTTAGTGTAATATTTGTATTAAGTACATATATAAGTACCTATCGAGTTTATTTTCCAAGATCATTTCTCGTCACACCTTAGATTCAAACAAATACTATATTATAAAACCCTAAACAATATAAGTCGATGCTGTTCATGACTAATATAAAAACCCTTCCAGTAATATATAATAGCACAGATGCAATGCATCATTAATTACAAATTATTAAACTAAACACCCTCCGTCTCTCGACCTTTGCTATATAAAGAAGATCATTTACGTACATATCCTAAAGCTAATTAAACCAACCAGAATACATATACACATATATCTCCGACAATGTCTCGCACATGCGAAAGCTCCTCAGGCTCGTCCTCCGACAAGACCATTAAACTGTTCGGCTTCGAACTCATCAGCGGTGGTAATCGTTCCCCTGAAGTCACAACGGCGGATAGTGTAAGCTCTTCAACGAAAAACACGACGTCGTTTATAGCTAAAAGACTCGAGTGCCAATACTGTGGAAAAGAGTTTGCAAATTCTCAAGCCTTGGGTGGTCACCAAAACGCTCACAAGAAGGAGAGGTTGAAGAAGAAGAGGCTTCAGCTTCAAGCTCGACGAGCTAGCATCGGCTATTATCTCACCAGCCACCACCAACCAATGACGACGTCGTTTCAGAGACCATACAAGACGCCGTCATATTGCGCCTTCTCTTCCATGCACGTGAATAATCAAATGGGTGTGTTCAATGATGAATGGTCTCCGATTTCGTCGCAGATTAGCTTTGGTAATAAGGACACGTCTCAAGATATTATTGAACAAAATGGTGAGATGGGTAAGGTGTATGGGGGTGTGAGACAAAACATGATTCAGTTCCAGAGAGATCTGACTTCTCGTTCTGATTCGAAGAGAAGCATTAAGTCGCTGGATCTTCATCTGGGGATGGCTGGAGATACGGTATAGCATAGAGAGATATGATTTAAAATGTATACTAGTGATGTATTTTATTGCTGAAGAAAACGAGACATAGTATTCTTGATGAAATTTGAGTTGTATTTGTTTAGGTTTATCTATGTTTTTAATTCATTTCAGCAAGTGATGTTATATAATTATTTTTCTTAACAATCTCAAATAGATTACAGTATAAAATTCGCAATATATATTAAAAAAAATTCCAACCATCGCCCAATTAAGAAAACAGTAGATCGGAGCAAGACTCCAAGTACTAGTCACAATATAATTTTCTTATCCCTATCACCTCTAATGGGACTCTTAATCATTTTTTTTAGTAATAAATGTGTCTTAAGAACTTTACTTAAGAGATCTCTAAATTTTTGTCCTCCAATGCAAGTGTCTTATTTAAAGATTTAAAAAAAAACATGTTTTATTTTGGTTAGCTACAAACTACATAATTGACATCAACACAAGTCACTACAACTAATCAAAACCTGAGGAATCATACAAACTAAGCAAAATTTATAACCAGTTTATAATGAAACTCAGCCCATGAACATTTCAACAAGAAAAAACAAAGAACACAGTCCTACTCCATCCTTGTCCTAAAAAACTGGAGATTCTTGTACATAAAATCGACCAGAGCCGAAAAGAGGAGCTGGACGTCAGCCAACCCCATAAACCCTAGAAGATGGAGAAGGAGAGAGTTACCTGCCAAACGCAACGGAGACGGGTTTTGGCACTAGAAGAAATTCCACACCTTCAAGAACCATCACTTTACCGTAGAGAGCATCTCCTTTCTCAGCGTGGTCAAATTCAGACTGAGGCATCACCATAGGCTGTAACTTAACCCTCCCACCACGTTTGTTCTGCACACCACAAAACCCAAAACAAAACAGAGTCAGAAACAAAACAGAGTCAGTCCATCAACATCTCAACGTGGTCTCGTTCCTCCACAACCGTTCTTTAAGCTATCCTAGACATTGCACAACTAGCAACTGAACAATCACACACCTGTCTCATCATTTAACTAGCTCCATCCCTTATAATGATCAAATGCTCTCGTCTTTGCATGCATCAATACTTACAACATCCTGCAAAGATAAACAAGGCTTCACATCGCCATTTTATTTTCTTGCAGAGACTGAGCATAATAGAACTAAAACTAAGATCATAAAAGAACAAAACCTTGCAAAAGACTCTGGTTGCTTCGAAATCAAAGGGCTTCATCAAGTTCACATATAATATTTAAAAACGAGAGTATTGTCACCGAGCAACCAAATATATGAACAACTTCACAGAGAATTATACCACAAGATAACAATAATACATCAATATGAAACATCAAAGTTCTCTCCTTTATGTTCTCACAACGTTTAAAGGTTCAAACAAGTTAAAGCTTTAACATTCAATAAGATCAGCAGAAAAAGTCAGATTCTCATATGCTAAGTAAAATCAAAGATCAATTCAACACAGAAGAGAAACTATGATTCCACATACACACCATACATATCTCTCTACGTTCCAATCAAACGAGTAAAAGTAACAAAATCATAATACATGATGAACCAATCATCAACGATGTACCTGATCGCCAACTATATGAAAATCTAGAAACTCTTATCAATCTGAATCAAAAGAATTAGACTTGGAAGCAGAAGCATAATCAAAAGAGAGGGAGGAGCACGGAGGAGCCAGTGATGGGGTGGTTCTGTTTGTCGCCACCGGAAATCTCCGGAAACTCCTTGACGATTCGGTGATTGATGAAGTCGAACGGGATCGATCTCTGGTTGGCGAATATGAATAGATTTCCATCGGGAAAATATGAAGAAACGGATAAAGATTGCTCTCGAGTTCGGAGAGAGAGAGAGAGAGAGAGAGAGAGAGAGAGAGAGAGAGAGAGAGCCGTCGAGAAAGAGCCGTGAGAGAGAGACACGTGTTACTAAGAAACGTTTCTTCCATCGCTTAATTAGGATCCGTTGCTTAGCTTATTTGCCATTTTTTCTTTTTCTTTAATTACTAAATACACTAAAAACCCTTTAAGAGCCATGTGTTAAAGATGCTCTTAGGTTATCAACCTAATACTAATCGACAAGGTTTCTATATTTTTAGTCATTAAATATTCTGTGATATGTTCTAAATGGTGCATTGCTTAATAGGTAGAGAAAACATATCGAAACATTCATTTTCTTATTGTTAGAGTTAATTAAGAGCATCTCCAACCTCACTCTATATTTTACTCCAAAATATGAAAAATTGAGTGATTCTTTTATTTGTTGTTCATTACTCCATCTTTCACTCAATTTTTTCAATTTTGAAGTAAAATAAGGAGTGAAGTTAGAGATGCCCTTATACATTCACTTTTGCTTAGTCTATTTTTTAGAAGGAGTACTCTATTTATCAATTTATGTGTGCGTGCTTCTTTGTTGGTGCATTTTATATATCGACGTACATAAGTACTTACAAACTGTACTAGTGGTGCATACATCTGCTGATACGTGCATACGTGCGTACACGCACTAGTTTGTAGTCAAATTTCAAATATTTGCTAGAAATTTCATACCAAAGGTTACAAAATGATATAATGCAATTAATATTAATTAATAAGCGTAAATGAATATATTAATTACAGATTTACAAGCTTATGAACTTTAACAAGATTCATGTAATTCGTGATAAAGTCATTTAATTTGTTATGTTATACATACGTATGGACATTATAACACACACACATAGGAATGTCAAACAGTTGATCCGTCCCGTCTCATCCCATGCCGCAGCAGGTTCGTCTTCAGCGGGTCAGGCCCGTGCGGCTGCGGTCTTTAAAATGGCTGACCAAACCCGTACCGCAAAACATGTAGGCCTTTGCGAATCGGCCTGCATGACACATAATTACAAACAGACATATGGCTCCTGGACGCTTCAAGACATGATTTATGACGCTTTATCAGCTTCATGACGCATCAGTAAGTGAGTCTAGTCGATGATTGAACTGGATAAGGCAATACTCTTGTTAGTTGAAGATTTTAGTTGGATCAAAACACTAGTTTAGTTACTTTTGTTACACTCCAAACATATTAAAAATAAACAATGCTTTAGTTGCTGAATCCAAATACTATAACTCATAAGTTCATAACAAATGTTTTAGTTTTCTGAATTCGAAATTAAATAAAACCAAACACCAAATCAAAGATGCTAATCTCAAAATAAATAAAAAAGAAAACACAAAATCACACTTCTTGTTCTTCAACTTTATAACCAACAAGCGACAAAAAAATGTGAATTTCTCTTTTTCACCATCAACTTCCTCTTCTGCAAATAAGAATAATAGAAGTTAGTTAAATATATATTGAAACCTAAAACTCCAAAATGTATGATAATGTGAACAAATACATATAGGCAAAACTGTGAAGAACCCATAGCGGGAACTAGATCTTCTTCTTCGGTGGAAAGTGAGTTTTCAAACTTCTTATGATGGTTCGAAGAAGCTCCACTGGTGCAGATCGAAGGCGCTTGGGAGACCGGAAGCATCATCAACCCTGAAACCACCATCATCAGAGTTCCATAACATTGAATCACCCTCTCTCTCTCTCTCTCTCACTCTCTCTCTCTCTCTTTCTCTCTCTCTCTTTCTCTCTCTCTCTCTCTCTCTCTTAGGTGAAAGAAGAAATGGGGACTTAGGGTTGCAGGTCTTCAAAATCCCGCAGGTTAATCTGTAGCCCATCCCGCTTTCGGTCCGTCCCGCTTTGAGCCCGTTCCGCGAGGCCCACAATTTTGCGGGCTTACCAAATGGTGGCCTAATCCCGCCCCGCAACAAGTTTTTACGGGTCAGGCCCGCGGTCCAAGTCCTTGATTGACATCCCTACACATATATATATATATATGTTTATACAAACTTAATGTTTATCTTATGACCTAAGAACATAAATGGTAATGAACTTTATAAATTCCATAATTTAACCATATATTATTCATAATAACCAAGTTTATAAGAAGATATGCCCTTTTCAAAAAAAAAGTTTATAAAAGAATGATTTTGCTTTAAATTCCTCATTTTTTAAAATGAGTCTTTTTGAGGATTTGATTATGTTTTTACTACGTTGGAGAGATAGAAATATGTGAATTGTGAATAATCTTACGAAGAACCAAATAGATGAATTTTAGTGGTGGCATTTCTTGACTTAGATTTTATTCTTTCAAATAGATTTGGTGTAAGATTGATTTGAATTTTCCCACTAAATCTCTAAATAAATATTTCATCAATTCATATTTGGCTTTACTTTAAAACATCTATAATATATATTAGAATGGAGTCGGCAGGTTATATATTTAATCAATTGCGTGATTATAAGCTTTAATTAAAGATCCAACATCAAATGTTGGAAGCCCCTTTAGTTGTGTAACACATGTCACTTCCAACACCAACGGAACTCCATATTGCTTATGTGTGTACTAGATGCTTATCCCATTTCATTTATACTTTCACTTAATATTTCGCAAAAAAGGTTTTCCTTTATTGTCCATTTCGTATGTTTCCTAATTTTGGTAAAATGTTTTTGTTAAGTTCGGAACATCGCAACTTGTATATAAGCAAACTATACATTCGTTTCATTCAAGTTGATTATCTTTGTCATTCTCTTTAATTTATCTTATAGAAAAGACTAGCTATGTTTGGATATATGATTTTAATGTAAAATCTTGTTATTTTTGTTAATACGTTTCACTAATCATCATTAACTATAAAATGCAAATATATATGCTATTTAATAAATTGACAAACCAACCATGCATGACATCCATAATGAAAAAATGCAAACCCTAGCATAACTGATTTAATTATTTACTAGATTTTGTTTAAAAGGGTGGGTATTTTTTTGTTTTATATTTTTGTAGAAATTTAATTTTTATATTTGTGTTTTTTTGTATAATATTTTTTTTAAATGATTAATAAGAAATTTTAATAATTATATTAAAATAGTTGGACCACACATATATCAATATATATATCATGTTTCTGATGACGACAGTAAGTGAAATATTGTTCATTCTGTATTTATAGTATTTGTTGTTTTTATAGGAACTTGTATTTGAATGTATACAGTATACAGATATTCTAGTAAATGATGATCATGTATATACAGAGGAATTTAAACTAATTGGATATCTATTCGCCATGCCCTAAAAGTTCCTTTCAAACTGATCAGGTCACCTAATAAGTATTTTTCTTTTGTGTTTTATTATCATAACAGGCAACATGTTATCATGGCATATGAAATGTAATCGTAATATGTAATCGTAATATATAGGAGATAGCTACTAAACGAAATAAGCTAATTTTCAATTTTAAATGAATTATTAAGAAGAAGAGATAATGTTATCTAGGTGTTGTGGGTGATAAAGATATCCAAGCCAGGTAAGGTTAGCTTGTTGATCAAATTGATTAAACATTTCTTCAACAAGACTTCGACATCTGTACCACCAATCCTTGTTTCAATTATGGATTATAAAATATAAAATGGCATATGCACCCATTATAATTTTTTTTTATCAATACATTATTGGTTTCTTAAAGCAAGTCTATTTTTTTTTTTAAAAACCTACTGAGTGGTTCATCGTTACATTTGACCATCAAGGAAATTATAGTATATATATAATGCAATACATATAGTTTTCTATTTTAATTATTATTCAAGTGTAATTCTTTGAAAGACTCGTTATGCGTGTACTTGCGAAGTTATAATCTTTTAAAAGGACAGTCTATTTTTCTACGTAATATAGGACAAGAAATATCGGTTACTTTATTAGTTTGAATGATTCTTGATTTAATAATTAAAAACACTGGCGTTAGATGTAAGTTAAATCAATATTGATTTAAATTGAATCAGTTGATCTAGAAAAATAATTTGGTAGAGCACCATCCCACCGATCAGATACTTCTTCGAAGAAGTTCTGATTGCTGAAGACGTGTACTAAGTGACAAGTAAATATAATTTCTCTTTAATTTAGTGCGTAGTTGGCTATTTGCGTGCATCATTATTTGCTAAATAGTAAATATTCGATTCATGTCGTGTGCAGGCATCAATCTCTTAGAATATGTATATTGTATTCTCTATGAAAAGAGCGTATCACTCTAGTTCAGTGCTTGATCAATGCAAGAAGAATTTATACATTTTAAATCAAGTTCAGACTCAGGCCCCAGATGGTGACAAGCGGGATAACTACGGAATAAGTGCGATATGGTTCAAAAAATAACAAAAATATATATTAGGTGCCGTAAATAATAAATCATAGGTAACCATTTATTGAAAGATTTTTTTTCGAAAATCATTAATATTTAAATTAAAAGAGGAAAAAAATATTTTCAATCTATTAGAATTCCTGAAATCAAACTCTAAAAATACAAATACACAACAGTTAATTGTTTTTGGGATACAATATTTTCATGGTCGCGCTATATAGCTAAATTGTTTTTAGTTGCCCAATGGGCTACAAGTTACAGCAATTATGGGCCCAATGCGCGTCGATAAACCGATTTAAAAGCAAACCGTGTCGGATCCCGGTTATCAAGTGGATACCCCGTGGGTTTTAGGGTTTTAACATACGGTTTGGCTTAGGGCGCGCTTCTCTCTGCTTTGTTTACACACAAAGACTGTTTCTTTCCACCCTCCTCTGCTCGTTTCCGTCGCCATCTTCAATCTCCAGGTTCGTTCTCCGTCACACTCGTTACTATTGATCACGCTTATTGGCTTCACAGCTGGGAATCGAAAGCCGCTTGTGTGTTTTTTTTTGCTGTAATTTTTTTTTAATTTCTGAGACTTTGCTTCGTTGAGTTTCTCATAGAAAGTTTGAAACTTTGATTCGAATTTGAAATAGGAAAGTTTATTTCAAACGGGTTTATGTCTTGAAACTCCAGAACTTAAAAAAGAACATGGCTTTATCTTAATATCTTTTGCACAAACAGCTCGAAACTGTGTTTCATTGAGTTTTTTTTTTTTCTGGGCATAAGGTTAGGAAGCAAAAGAAGTTAGTGTGAGGATGAGGAAGAAGGTCGACGAACGTATCAGGACTCTGATTGAAAACGGTGTTAAGCTTAGACACCGTTCCATGTTTGTCATCGTCGGTGACAAGTCTCGTGACCAGGTAATATCTTTTGTTCTTCTTATAAAGAATCTCTACTTTGCATTTTCCTTAGAATCTAATTTTTGAATTTTTGGAGATTAATTAATAAATACCTTTTCTGTTTCGTTGTGTAACAGATAGTGAATCTTCATCACATTTTGTCAAAATCGGTGGTGAAGTCTAACACAAGTGTGCTATGGTGCTACAAGAACAGACTCGACATTAGCAGGTTCGATTTCTCACCATCCTTGTGTTTCACAAAATAAAGTATTTGCCAGTTTTGAAACTTTATATTAACAAAATGAAATTGGTTTTGTGTGCAGTCACAATAAGAAACGTTCTAAGCAGCTGAAGAAGATGAAGGAGAGAGGACAGCTAGATCCTGAAAAGCTTGACGCTTTCTCTCTTTTTCTTGATGTTGGGGAAGTAACACATTGCATGTACAAAGACTCTGAAAGAGTTCTCGGGAATACTTATGGCATGTGCATCCTACAGGTATGCCGCCTGGTTAATGATTATATAAAGTAATACAGTTGCTGCAACTTACTAAGATTACCTTTTTAATTTTATATATATATATATATATTCAGGATTTTGAAGCTCTAACCCCAAATCTACTAGCAAGAACAATTGAGACGGTGGAAGGGGGTGGGCTAGTTGTATTGTTATTACAGTCTCTTTCTTCGCTTACTAGTCTATGCACCATGGTTATGGTATGTGATTTTGGTAGTTTTGTTGTTTGCTTAACTAGTTATTTGGAGTTTACTTTACATGATTGGTTCTGTTTTCGTATCAGGATGTGCACGATAGATTTCGAACCGAGTCACACTCTGAAACTTCCGGACGTTTCAATGAGCGTTTTCTGTTATCACTAGCTTCCTGCAAAGCGTGCGTTGTCATGGATGATGAGCTGAATATATTGCCGCTTTCGTCTCACATCAGATCTATCACCAAAGTTCCAGCAAAGGAGGTAAATTTTTATCAGATTTAAGGGCTGTTGATAGAGAGAAACTATCTTTCATCATGCCGCTTAGCATCTTTAACGTTTACTCTAATGCGTTTCTGATGAAAGGATTCGGAGGGACTTTCTGAGGCAGAACAAGATCTGAAGAGTTTGAAAGATGCACTAAGTGATGATTTTCCTGTTGGTCCTTTGATTAAGAAGTGTTGTACATTGGATCAGGTATGTAGTTTTGTCACCTGTATACATTAGATGAAGAAGGGTTGCACATTGGATCATGTTTTTGAATACATGCTTTCTTTTTTTCTGTAGGGTAAAGCTGTTGTCACATTTTTCGATGCAATATTGGATAAGACCCTCAGGAGCATTGTTGCTCTAATTGCTAGTCGAGGGCGTGGAAAGTCTGCCGCACTTGGTCTAGCTGTTGCCGGGGCTGTTGCTGCTGGGTAGGCTTTGAGTTAATGTACTCTTTTTATTCTCAAATGTTCAGATAGTATTTATTAACTTATCGGCACTTTATCGTTATTTGCTGTTAGGTACTCTAATATCTACGTAACAGCACCAAGCCCAGATAACTTGAAAACATTCTTCGAGTTTGTTTGCAAAGGTTTTGATGCTCTTGAATACAAGGTACTATGAACATCTTCTGCAGCACATATTTAAAGGCAATTTTTAAAGAAAGAGTAAAAGTTTTACATATTTTTTGAGATTATTCATTAATGTCCTAAACATTCTCTTAACCCATATGTTTTTGAAGGAACATCTTGAGTATGATGTTGTGAGAAGTGTGAATCCTGACTTTAAGAAAGCCATCGTACGGATAAATATCTTTAAGCAGCACAGACAAACTATCCAGGTATGTTCATTCATGTTTTTCTAATTAGCTGTGGTTTGTCTGATAATATTTGTTAACTAATCGGTATTGTTTTTTTTTTCTTGTTCAGTATATACAACCGCATGAACACGAGAAGCTCTCACAAGTTGAGCTGTTGGTTATTGATGAAGCAGCAGCGATTCCTTTGCCAGTTGTGAAGTCGCTACTTGGACCTTACCTAGTTTTCTTATCATCTACAGTCAGTGGGTAAGTGAAACATGATTTTCTGGTTACACCACCATTGTGTATGCCATAGTTATAATTTGAGTCAGTTAGGTTACTGATTACCGTTTCTTTATTTTTATTTATCAAAGCTATGAGGGTACTGGTAGATCTTTGTCCCTGAAACTCCTCCAACAGTTAGAAGAACAAAGCCGAGCCCCTGCTACTGGTGTTGAAGGCTCCCTTTCGGGTATTTAACTGCTACATCTTGCTTTCGATTTTGGCGTGTGATAATCAAGAGAATTTCGTAGAGATCCTAGTATCTGATCGGTGTTCACAACTACTAGAGCTAACGTTTCTTTCTTGGAGGGCCTAGTTTAATGTCATAGTATTTAGTATTAGATATCCTTTTTATTCTTGGCTCTGTAGATGATGTTAATCGTTATCTTGGGGAATACCTTAACTGTCTGACGTTTCTTTGGATTCAGGTTGCCTTTTCAAGAAGATAGAACTTACTGAGTCAATTAGATACGCTTCTGGAGATCCAGTTGAATCCTGGCTCAATGGATTACTATGCCTTGATGTTGCTAATTGCCTCCCTAGTCCTTCATGGTATGGAGTTTTCACGTCAAAATTATACAACGTTTACATCCCTTTCTTCCCAACTGATCTTTCCGTTTGGTTGTTTGTTCTGTATATTGTAGCCATCCTCTGCCAAGCCAGTGTGATCTCTACTATGTCAACCGAGACACACTGTTTTCTTATCACAAAGACAGTGAGTTGTTTTTACAGGTAATAATAGTTGATTTTACAATCTAATTTTTTGCTTACTTTGTTTTGATTATAGTAACTTGACACTAAGTGGTATTACCACAGCGAATGATGGCACTTTGTGTCTCTTCTCACTACAAGAATTCTCCTAATGATCTTCAATTGCTGGCGGATGCTCCTGCTCATCATTTGTTTGTGCTGCTCGGTATATAACTGACCCTATTATTTAAAGCTAGATATAATCCACCAGATTAAGAGTATCGCCTTAAAAATTTTATTTGGTACAGGTCCTGTTGATGAATCCAAAAACCAGCTTCCTGATATACTCTGTGTTGTTCAGGTATAGTTGAAAAAATTGGAGATCTGCTTTATTTTTTGTTGCAGCATTGTGACTGATTCTGGATGTATTTTTTGCAGGTGTGTCTTGAAGGACAGATATCTGAGAAATCAGCCATCAGAAGCTTAAGAGATGGTCATTCACCACATGGAGATCAAATACCTTGGAAGTTCTGTGAACAGTTCAGGGACCTTGTCTTCCCAACTCTTTCTGGTGCTCGTATTGTACGCATAGCAGTCCACCCCAACGCCATGAAGGTTGATTTTTTTTGGCTTCTCATTTTTTTTAATCTGTTAGGTTCCATGAAAAATTAACAAATGTCTTATTGCATTCTATGTAGATGGGTTATGGTTCTGCTGCGGTTGAACTATTGACCAGGTAAAATGCATGAAAATTTACATACGTAAACACTAAGCTGTGATCAAAGCTTGACGATAATGATTTAATTGATTGATGTGGACAGATATTTTGAGGGTCAGCTAGCTTCGATATCAGAAGGCGATGATGAACTCGATGTGGAGGCTTCACCACTTAAAGTTACCGAAGCTGCTAAGAAGGTTCTTGGTTCTTCTATCTATCTGTATGACTATTTTTGTTTGGTTTATGCATTCAACTTCTTACTTGATTGCTTTTCCATAGGCTTCTTTGCTTGAGGAACAGATAAAACCTCGCGCCAATCTTCCACCTCTGCTGGTTCCTCTTCGTGATCGACGACCTGAGAGACTCCACTACCTCGGTGTCTCTTTTGGTCTCACTTTGGATCTTTTCCGTTTCTGGAGGAAACATAAATTTGCTCCCTTCTATATCAGTCAGATACAAGTAAGCATATCTCTACTCCTTCTACTGAGTTTCTTCTTACCTATGGCTTGTATAGTAGTGGTTAATAACGCAATTTCTACATTTGGTTTGATCAGAGTTCTGTGACCGGTGAGCACACATGCATGCTTCTGAAACCATTGAACAACGAAGAGTTCGAAGTTAGTGAGTCAGATGAATTGGGCTTCTTTGCTCCCTTCTATAAAGGTTTGTTGATTTTCTTAACAAGAACTAGACTTTGCCGTTCTTGGTTTTAATGCTTTGGCCACTTCTTCTCTTTTGTTCAGATTTCAGGATAAGGTTCTCTAAGCTATTGAGTGATAAGTTCAAGAAGATGGATTATAAACTTGCAATGAGGTTAGGACTAATCCTTTTTTTTTTGGTTCATTCCATTCTTGGGGGATTTGATCATTTTTCTCATATCACTTCTTTTTTTCTCTAGTGTCTTGAACCCTAAGATCAACTTCACAGAAGTTGATTCTTCAGGAAGTTCAGCAAATGGATATTTGAAGAAACTTGACAGAGTGTTTTCTCCATATGATATGGAGAGACTCAGAGCGTACACTGACAATCTTGTGGATTTCAATCTGGTTAGTTACATTTTCCTCAAGTAAACTTATTGAGTTTTAACTTATATTTGTTCCGTTTGGTGATTATTTGTTTTTTTTTCTTATCTTTTAAAAGGTTTATGACCTCTGCAAAACTCTAGCACATCACTATTTTCAAGAGAAGCTCCCGGTCACGCTTTCATATGTTCAAGCATCTGTACTCCTATGCTTGGGCTTGCAGGAGTCTGATTTCTCTACCATCGAGGTATAACATTTATGTTTTGGACTTATGTTTCATTCGACATTTAGAGATAAACTTGTAGACACATCTGAATGTTCTAAACTGTATCATTACATTGCACTTACAGAGACAAATGCAGTTAGAGAGGGGACAAATACACTCTCTTCTATTGAAGGTTGGTAAGAAGTTATACAAATATCTGAATGGAATCGCAGCATCAGAGATCGAAGCCACCTTCCCTCGGTTGAAAGAAGTAAGTTCGGATTTCAAAGCTAAAAGCTTACTTTTATGTTCCTTTGCTCTGTAATTTACAATCCTTCATATTTAAATATATGATTCATGATGATGACTTGTGGTTGCAGAGAGTGCTTGAACCTCACAATGTATCTGTAGACGAAGATCTCAGGGAAGCAGCAAAACAAGTCGAGGTACTTGCTTCTGTTCAAGCTCATATTTTTGTTTTTATTTCGATGTATAAAGTCATTCACACTCGATCTGGTTTAAAGGAACAAATGAGGGCAAAGATAGAATTGGATCCTGAGCTGCTTGAACAATTTGCTATTGGTGGCAAAGAAGCCGAAGCTTTGGAAAAGTCTAAGATCTCTTCAAGTGGTATCATCAGTATCGAGACTACTAAACCTGAATACAAGCCAAAACCTAGTGGGTTTGATAAAACCGCCAAAAAGAGAGGCCATGATAAGTACTCCTCAAAATCCCACAAGAAGAGAAGAGCCTGATCTGGAGCTAATGTGTGAGACAGTGAGCAGAAGATTTTGATTACTTGTTCTTTTTTTTTGCTTTCTGAATTTGTAACCAGAACTTGAATATTTTTATAAGCATTTTGTTTTGAACATCACTGATGAAAAATGCTTAAAGTGTTTCTGATTCAGTTGATAAAATTCTACAGCCAAGTCTATAACTACATATGTTTTTACTGCAATAAAGCTGTTTTACATCTCGGCAGCAAAAGACTTCCCACATCCACAGGTTTGTGTAGCGTTGGGGTTTGAGAAAGAGAAGCCTCCACCGATTAAAGCGTCACTATAATCAAGCTGCATTCCGAAAAGGAAGAGCATGCTCTTCGGATCACAAACTACAAAAAAAGAAAAGTGTGCACAAGAAAAACCTGAGCATTCTTTTCCTTTCAGAGATATATAAAAAAGCAGACTCAAGAGAACTGGAGTCTAACGAACACGAATCAGTCTAAATGACAAATGTGCAGACCGTAACACGACAGCTAATGTCCTAACAACATTCAGTCTATAACTATCAGGTAAGCGAATATAGCCAATGACAATTCATATGTAACATGGCGAGTCTACACTACATAAACTAACTGATCTCACCTCTTAGACCTTATTGTATCAGAATAAAAGGGTTATTCAAAATAAACTTACCTATAGCGAAGCCTTCATATTCAATGGTGGAATCATCAGGTCTTGCGTTAGCTCTGTTCTCAAAGTCCATCGTGTAAGACATCCCCGAGCATCCTCCCTGCTTCACACCAATTCTCAAACACAAATCTTCCCCACGCTCTGTTCTCATCTTATTCAGATGCTTAAGCGCACTCTCCGTCAAAGATATCGCCGACTTCAATCCCTCCACTGCAGATGCCACTGAGAAATACAAACAAGACTCTTCAAATTCTCGTGAAACACGCAAACCAAACAAGAGCAGAACTCAGTACATGTCTGAATATTCAAAAAAAACAACAAAAGATCGATACTTTTTTTATGGTAATCATATTAAAAATCGATACTTTTCGAATCATTTCTATGAGAAGCGAATCAAAAGAAGAGAACTTTCGCGATATCAATTCGAACCTGGAGCAGAGGAGGAGGAGGATCGAACACAGAGACGGTTTCTCCGATTGAGATTCACGTATGACGAACGAGGAAATGAAATCAAGTTACGTGGAGCCACATGACGTAAGCTTGTGTTAGAGACCCTGAGCTGAAGAAACGTTGGATTCGAAGTCGTGATTCCAGCCAACGCCATCATCACCGAATAGAATCGCCGAGAGGAGGAGAAGAAGACGAACAGAAATAAATAAATAAATAAATAAATATTTTTGCTCAATTATTATTTAAGTCCACATGTTTTATGTTATTTAAGTCGGGGACCCGTCGGTTTCGGTTCGGTTGATTCAAATTTTTAGATTTTCGGTGTTATACTTATAAGTCATGTTCATGTTTTATTAGTTATTGATTCGGGTTTGGTTCGGTTCCTTCCGTGTTTGGTTCGGATCGGATTGTAAAATCGTCAAAAAAAAAATTTTTAAACCTCAAAAATCGACAATTTTTTATTCAAAATATAAAAATTATTCACAAATCTAACTAAAAATTAGTTAAACTATATAAATTAATTGAAAAGCATTCAAAATAACAAATAAAACAAACTACAAAAAATATTTAGAATACTCTAAAATATCTAAATCACTTTAACAAAGATAAAAACATTAACATATTTAACTAATTTCAGATCCTAGTTTGGATTTCGGTTCGGTTCGGGTTATAACCAAACTCTAAAATACTAAGCTTATAAATTCCGTTCGAATAGTTTTATATAGCAGTTAGGATTCGGTTTCGGTTTTTTCGGTTCGAGCTTAGATAGGTACTCCAGGTTGAGGTAAAAACGTCCATGCCCAATAGAATATACTTGAACAATTAAAATCGGGTCATAAATTAAAACCCGGTTCGGAGTTGGGTTAAACCCGAACCTAAAAGCACGCGCTTAGCGCGAAGGAAACACACTTCATCTTCATCCTCTATTCTCTTCTCTTCTTCTCCTCCAATTCGCCGCTTCAGTCTCATCCTTGTGATTTTCGCGCCTCTTGATGGCGTCATCTTCCACCAGCTCTCTCTATCTCCACTATCTCCCCAAGGTAAGTAACTCCACTAGTAATCCTCTTTTTCTCCTTCAATCACTTTAGCTTCTGATTCAATCTTTTGAAACTTTTGAAAGGCTTCTTCCGGTTTACGATTCGAGTTTCGAGGCGGCTCATCTTCTTCTAGCCATCGGTTGCTCGTTTCTCCGGTGGTGTTTCTTCGACAAAGTCCGAGACTTTCTGCGATCAGAGCTTCAGCGGAAGGAAGCTCGAGGCGTAAGGCTTACAAGGAGTCACAAGCGGTTAGTGGGTTCCCTAATGCTAAAGTTCAGCAGATTGCGTCTAACGTCTTGCCCGTTGGCTCATTCATTGTCGTCACCTTCGGTACGCTGATTGTGTTGGCATTGAAGCTTTGAAAGTTGCTTTCTTTCTTAGTGCTAATTTGTTTTATTCAGCTGACAGTTTTGTGGAAAGTGGTGGAGAAGTTCATGTCTCCTAAGACTTCTTCATCTGGAGATAGCAAGTCTTCTACGGAAGGAGTGAAGTGGTCGATCGGTGCTGGTACTAATCTGTTACAAGGGTTTGCTGCAAAGGTTGATAGGGAGAACAAGCAGAGGCTTAATGAGTTTGCTAAAGAACTCAGGTCCTTCAGAAGTGTTGACATGTCAGGTGCGATTTAATATGGTTGGAGTTCATGATATTGGATGTAGCTTACCTTTTGAGTGTTATGTTGCAGGATGCAACTTTGGAGATGAAGGACTGTTTTTTCTTGCTGAAAGCCTTGGGTATAATCAGGTCTATAGCACTCTCCCTCTCTTTCACATCTGTTATCTGCCAATTTCATTGAGTAACCATACTCATATTGTGTGTTCAGACTGTAGAGGAAGTCAGTTTTTCTGCAAATGGAATAACAGCTGCTGGAGTTAAAGCCTTTGATGGTGTTCTTCAGTCAAATATTATGTTAAAGGTTCTTAACCTCTCTGGAAACCCTATCGGTGATGAAGGAGCTAAGGTTAGTCGAAATACTAGCATTTAACTTATTTTCCATGTCTTATGGCTATAACGTCCTCAAATTAATCAAGAAAGGATAAAGCATTGATGTTTGCTGATATCTTTAGCTATGAAAATCACATAGAGCTTATTCTGTAGGTGTACATTTCTTTATGAGATAAGATATGGTTTCCTTTTATTTTTCAATGACAGACTTTATGTGCTACATTGATGGAAAATTCTAGCATCGAGATACTTCAGCTGAACAGTACTGATTTAGGAGACGAGGTTTGTCTAAGCAGATGCTGTATCTTTCAAGCTCCCTAGCTAGACATAATTCATTTGATGCATCCAAGTTCTTCCAATGGTCTATGTGCAGGGTGCAAAAGAAGTTGCTGAGTTGTTGAAGAGAAATTCAATCTTGAGGGTTATTGAGCTGAATAATAACATGATTGACTATTCTGTAAGTTCTTT
Source organism: Brassica oleracea var. oleracea (assembly GCF_000695525.1). Lineage (NCBI taxonomy): Eukaryota > Viridiplantae > Streptophyta > Magnoliopsida > Brassicales > Brassicaceae > Brassica > Brassica oleracea. The sequence continues at coordinate 19,418,690 of NC_027755.1, forward strand.
CTTTATATATGTGCCGTACCGTACCTCTATATCGCAGAAATAAGCACCCAGGTGTATGAATTGAATCTATTGTGTTGTGTCTTCTTCACCCCCTTTCTTTTGAAATGGAGGTAGGGATTCACAAGTCTTGCTGGAGCTCTTCTTGAGAATAATACAATACGAAATTTACATCTCAAGTGAGTTTAGGATCGTAGATGGATCTTCTGTTTTAGTCTTTGCTTTTATTTGTTTATATTTCATATCCCTGACATGCTGATCTGTTACAGTGGAAACTATGGTGGTGCTTTGGGTGCCAATGCTTTATCTAAAGGGCTAGAGGGTAATAAGTCTTTACGGGTACATAAACTTCCTCATGTCCCATTCTATGTACTTATCATGTCTTCAAGAGTTAAATCCCACTAAGCCATTGGCCATTCTACTTGCAGGAGCTTCATTTGCATGGAAACTCCATTGGAGATGAAGGGATTCGTGCTTTGATGGCTGGTCTTTCTTCCCACAAAGGTTTGTATTTAAGCAAATTCGATAGAACTCTCTTCATACCTCAAGACTAACTCTTTTCTTACCTCTACTTGTGTACAGGGAAACTGGCTCTGCTAGACCTCGGTAACAACTCAATCACCGCAAAGGGCGCCTTCTATGTAGCAGAATACATCAAGAGAAGCAAGTGCCTGGTTTGGTTGAACCTGTACATGAATGACATAGGCGATGAGGTACTTTTACTTTATAATAATGGGGCTAGAACGTCTGCGTTTGACTGTCTGAATGTTTCTCAATGACTTCAGGGAGCTGAGAAGGTTGCAGATGCTCTGAAGCAGAACCGTTCAATTGCAACCATTGACATTGTGAGTAGTGGCCATTTTCTTCTCCGGTCTCCTCCCTAACTCGAGCTATCTGTGGATGTTAACGCGTTTGTTGGTGTAAAACAGGGCGGAAACAACATCCACGCAGAGGGAGTTAATGCTATAGCCCAAGCTCTGAAAGATAATGCAATTATAACGACGGTCAGCGCCAAAAAAAAAACTCTTTCTCATCTTTGTTTCCTTGTTTACTTATAACTTGGAAGATGATGACAGTGCTGGTTTCATTGTTTCTTCAGTTAGAGGTTGGTTATAATCCCATAGGACCTGATGGAGCAAAAGCATTATCAGAAATTCTCAAGTTCCATGGAAATGTGAAGACGCTCAAACTTGGTTGGTGCCAGGTAAAGCCTGTCTACAGCTATTTATTCACAAGCTTGTTTTGTTTGATCATTGTTTGATCTTTCATTCTAATGTCGTGCAGATAGCAGCTAAGGGTGCTGAATACGTTGCAGACATGTTGAGATATAACAACACGATCTCGGTTTTGGACTTGCGAGCAAATGGACTTAGAGATGAGGTACTTGCAGACAGATTTTATCAGCATATTTCAGTTTTTTTTTTTAATATTCGAATTGTTTTTTTCAGGGAGCTTCTTGTTTAGCTCGGAGCTTAAAAGTAGTTAATGAAGCTCTGACGTCCGTGGATCTAGGATTCAATGAGATTCGGGTAAAAAAAGAAGAAAGAAAACTACTTTGTTCTTCAACACTGTCTTTTGTAAGCCACTTCGACGATCTTATTGTTGTGTCTCACATACAGGATGATGGTGCATTCGCCATTGCTCAAGCTCTAAAGGCCAACGAAGATGTAACGGTTACATCAATAAACCTGGGGAACAACTTCATCACCAAGTTTGGACAGGTAAAAGAACATATCCGCTACCACCAGGTCTTTTGTTAAAAGGTTCTGGTTACTGAGACATTGCCCTTTGTTTCTTGTAATCCAGAGTGCTCTTACGGACGCTCGAGACCATGTTCTTGAGATGACTGAAAAGGAAGTAGAGATTTTCTTCTAGAGAGATAGTCAATAATTTTGCACCTTTAGTTGTTGTCGCATTATTTATGAGAGGTGTTGAATGGGCTTCAAGCCGAAAATAAAACTTGTTCCTTTGTTGGTTTCCGGTAAAAAAAAAAATCAATTTCCATTCATCGAAGCCCGACCAATTAACCGGGGAGTTAATCTGGTTTATCTCCGGTTTTGAAGTGGTTTTCGGTTATCAATCTGGTTATGTTTCAATACGCAAAATAAAATAAGGAAAATTGAAATAAATAACCAATTAACCTAACCATTGTTATGAACAATTCAAAGTTTCGGCACCGAATTTGACATGTTACGTAAATATAAATCATGTGGAACCCATTGTCACTATGCATGCACAGTAATTTTACTTTTTCATTTCTATATAAACGATCGTTTCGATCGTTTGTAAAACACATCATCTCTTCTCCTTCTAATAACACATTCTCTCTTGTTATCAGTGTTATCTTCTTCATACGGATATAAAATTTTGCTTTATTTAAATTCCCGCGATACAATAAAATTACAGTTCTTTTTATAACACGTTATCAGCACGATCGTTCTTCAATTTGAAATACAAATGGCAAACATCGAGAAACTCCAGTTCCCGGTCCTGAAAATAACTGGCGAAAATTACGTCGGGTGGGTCACAAACGTGAAACCATATCTGGTGATGAAAAAGATAACCAAAACAATTGTAATCGGTAACAAATCACCACCCGAGCATATAGCCGAAGCGATAATCTTCCTGAAGAAGCATTTAGATGAAAATCTAACGCACGACTATGCAAATGTCGAGGACCCAGCTGAACTGTGGCAATCACTTTCCACAAACAGCTTCACTTCTTGCCCGAAATTTACAGAAAATGCGGGTACACGAGATTTTCTGAATTGATGGTTGCGCTGATGTTGGCTGAAAAGAACAATGAGCTCTTAATAAAAAACCACAATTCCCGACCTACGGGAGCCAAAGCATTCCCTGAAGTGAATGCTACGGCGGTAGAAAATTCAGAAAGAAGGAACCAGACCAACCGAGGTTATGGTCGCCGCTTCAATAATAAACGAGGAAAAGCTTACAATCCCAAATGAAGGGATCTAACAATGGGTTAGATCCGAACAAGTTTCTAAGGGAAAAGAAACTCAAGAGGATACCACCCAGAAGCGTGGGACAGTGTGTTACAGTCAGTGTGTTACAGATGTGGATGTAAAGGACATTGGTCCCGTACCTGTCGTACTCCTCCACATCTCTGTAAGTTATATCAAGAGTCCACGAAAGGCAAAGCTAAAGAAGTGAACCTCACTGAAAACTTTGAAGGGACATCGTACCTCGATGCCTCCGACTTCGCATATGAGCTAGACTAGATTACTCATGAAGAGAGCCAAAATGCGTATAATAAGACTATTAAATAGTTTTCAGTATTGTCATGTATAATTATTACATTTCCTGTTTTAAATAAATAATGATGTTTTTAACGTCACCTTAATGTATACGTATTGTGTGTTTCCTTATATGATTATTATATGAATGAATTTTACGTTTTTCTTTTATTTATATTTATGACAATTTCAGAAATGGATCAAAATGCTAATGAATGAAGCAAAATCCAAGAAACGGATTCGTGAAATATGCATACCAGATAGTGGAACAACACACACTATTCTGAGATAAAAGAGATATTTCTCCGATATAAAACCGACAAGAATTGTCGTCAATACAATATCAGGTCCTGTAGACGTGATTGAAGGGACTGGTAAAACAAACTTTACGTTGCCGAATGGAGCAAAATTTTCCATAAATAATGCTCTATATTCTCCAAGTTCTAAAAGGAATTTGTTGAGTTTTAAAAACATATATATTCACGGATATGATACTCAGTCTGCAACTGAGGATGGAAAGAAATACATGTATGTAACTTCTGAGAAATGTGGCAGAAAACACATATTGGAAAAGTTTCCAGAACTTCCTTCGGGGCTACATCATACTTATATCGATGAGATCGAATCAAATCTTGTAGTAAAACGGAACCCAGAAGAGTTCAC
>NC_027755.1:19423066-19483487 GCF_000695525.1 Brassica oleracea var. oleracea
CGAAATGAGAAAAATGAGGTTACGAGATACAAAGCTCGTCTAGTGGCTCAAGGTTTTTCTCAAAGACCTGGAATCGATTATGAAGAAACGTATTCTCCAGTTATGGATGCCATTACATTTAGATTTTTGATGAGTCTAGCAGCTGATAAAAATCTAGAGATGCGTCTCATGGATGTTGTTACAGCTTATCTATATAGATCATTAGATACTGATATCTACATGAAAGTTCCTGATGGATTTAAAATGTCAGAAGCATTAAGTTCCAAATTTAAAGAGTTATGTGCAATAAAATTGCAAATATCACTATATGGGTTAAAGCAATCTGGACGTATGTGGTATAATCGTCTCAGTGATCATTTAACAAAAGAAGGATATGTGAATGATCCTATATGCACGCTGGTGAATTCACATCCCAAGCATTCAATGACTATTGTATGGTAATGGGAATTGAAGTTGAACATTCGGTTGCTCACGTTCATACGCAAAATGGTTTGGTTGAATCTTTAATTAAGTGTCTGCAATTGATTGCAAGACCATTGATCATGAGATCAAAACTTCCAACCTCTGTATGGGGACATGCTATTTTTCATGCAGATTCACTCATTCGGATCAGACCAAGTGCATACCATAAGTATTCCCCACTACAGGACAAATCAACTCCTCTTAGCACACCGATGGTCGTTAGGTCATTTAATATTGAAAGTGATCCATTTCGACCACCTGAGGAGAAAGAAGAGATACTTGGTCCGGAAGTACCATAAGATTGAGAATATATGTTGGTTGTGATTCTCCTTCAATTATACGATATCTAGAACCACAGACTGGTGACGTTTTTACGGCACGTTTCGCCGATTATCATTTTGATGAGAAAGTATTCCCAGTTCTAGGGGGAGAAAACAAAAATGTAGAAAATGACATCAAATGGAGTGTACCTTCATTACTATATCTTGACCAACCTACTAAAGAGTCTGAACTAGAAGTTCGACGAATCATGCATTTACAGAGTATAGCTAATCAGCTACCTGTTCAGAAACAAACGCTCGTAGCTACTTCTTCAAATCATGCTGAGATCATTGCACTCTATGAAGCAAGTAGAGAATGTGTATGGCTAAGATCAATAAGCCGATGGACGATACACGATAGTCTAAAACACGCCTGCAGCGTGGCAGACCTGCTAGTTCTAAGAATAAAAATCCTAGAAAACAAAAGGATGTCAAGATAAATGACACATCATGTGTTGCTCAAACAAATGACGGATATAGTAAAAGCGATAGAACAAAGCATATTCATCCGAAGTTCTTCTCATACACTCAAGAGCTCGTGAAGAAGAAAGAGATTGAAGTAAGATATGTCCAATCATGCGACAATGCAGCTGACCTCTTCACAAAATCGCTTCCGACTTCGGTATTCAGAAAACATGTTCGTAACATTAGAATGCGTTATCAGAAGGATCTATGACTGCTCATTCGAGGGGGAGCTTACGTAGTTGTACTCTTTTTACCTTACTATGGTTTTTCCCATTGGGTTTTCCTAGAAAGGTTTTTAACGAGGTAACATAGACAATAAGCAAGAAGCGATAGTGACACTGGTCTCCAAGGGGGAGTGTTATGAACATGTCAAAAGTTTCGGCACCGAATTTGACATGTTACGTAAATATAAATCATGTGGAGCCCACTGTCACTATGCATGCACAGTAACTTTACTTTTTCATTTCTATATAAACGATCGTTTCGATCGTTTGTAACACACACCATCTCTTCTCCTTCTAATAACATATTCTCTCTTGTTATCAGTGTTATCTTTTTCATACGGGTATAAAATTTTGCTTTATCTAAATTCCCGCGATACAATAAAATTTCAGTTCTTTTTATAACAACCATAAGGTTAGTTCTAGTGTTGCCGTGTCACACTGTGATTAACTATAAAACCCGGTTTACAACAGATTTTCCCGGTTACTGAGACATTGCCCTTTGTTTCTTGTAATCCAGAGTGCTCTCACAGACGCTCGAGACCATGTTCTTGAGATGACTGAAAAGGAAGTAGAGATTTTCTTCTAGAGAGAGAGTCAATAATTTTGCACCTTTAGTTGTTGTCGCATTCTTTTTGAGAGGTGTTGAATGGGCTTCAAGCCGAAAATAAAACTTGTTCCTTTGTTGGTTTACGGTTAAAAAAAAAATCAATTTCCATTCATTCAGAGAAACAAGTTTTCGATTTCTTAGGGTTTTCTTGGCTCGAGCCACACAAGAGGAATCAACACAATAATGGAGCAAGGTTCTCTCCAGAACATGACACATCAGCTTTTAAAATCAATGTGGAGTCGCCATGTCAATAAATGAAAAAACATTAAAACCAATAACAACATTTCGTTTCTCCACGTCATAATCCACGCAAGCTTAGTCACATGTCGATCGCTTTATCTTCTTTGACTTCAGATTCTCCAAGCAAAGAAACCCAGTGAATCAAGAATCAGTAAGGATGTCACTTACAAGACGAAATCGACAACAATTCTTTTGGAATAAAAACACCTCGAGTATCCAAAATTTAAAGCTTTGTGGCACATATTCTCAATAAAAACCCACAAAAGGTAAAATATAAACGAAACAATAACGTTGTTAGTGGTGGTTGTGAGATTGAGGTAGCAGATTATAGCGAGAATGCAAAGCAGATATGGTAATAAGAGAAATCCAGTGACATAGGTGGTGGAAAATATAGTGTGGTGGACATCATTGATAGAGATCCTACTGATATAGACGTTGGAGTATTTATTGAAGAAAATCTTTGCAAATAAATTTTAATGTTTTCGCATTTTTTATATGTTTCTGTCTTTTGGTGTTTTTAAGAGCAAAGATAGTTTTTAGAGAAATGAGTTTAATTTGTTAGATCAAAACTTAGAAATATAACCTGCTTTGATACTTATTGGTCTAGATTCTAAACTTTCAAGTTATGTGCCGCATTATCCCATCGAAAAACACTAACAACAATGTGTTATTAGATTTCACGCCGGGTTAGGATGATGATGACGAGATTGAGAAAAATCTGGAGAGTTTGATGCTAAGGTTTGTTAACCGAGATCCAAGTGGATTTCATTATGAAGATTGCAAAGAAACTATATTGCCGTTCTTTTTTTAACTGTCACAGAAAAAGATTGAACAAATTGCTGATATTTATTAAGAAGCTTAAGGTTTGTGTTGAATTGTTCCACAAGTGGACGAGACCCATGTCCAGGAGGAGGAATATCTTTGTTCTTCCCTAGAATCTGAAAAAAAAGATGCAGTGATATAGCCATATAGGTGACTAGATTTGAAGGAGGGTTAAGGTGATGATGATGACAACATCAAGAGCTCTCTTTTCTCTTTACTCTGTTATGTGTGTACTTGGTTTATACAGCTTTGCTTACATATACTGATATAAATAATGTGTTCACCGATTTTTAAAATTCATTATCTACTCTATTAAAATTGAAGTACAAATTAGAATTAACCCTTATTTTATCTTAAATATTACAAGATTATGCCACTGCCTTATTTTCTTTTAAAAACATTGAATAACTAGCCTAAATCAATTGAATTTTTGAAACAAAAATCTCGAGTCTCCTTAACTAACCATATCTTGATTATATCTCCTACTGCCGATAGAAACTCCCATCTATCAATTATTCTTTTTTTGGCAGCTATCAATTATTCATATTACATCTATAATAATAATAATCCAATTTTGTAAAACCGAGAAAATAAAAGTGACGTAAATTGTCCATGTTAGAAAGTTAAGACTTAAGAGCATCACTAAATATTGTTTTCATGTCTAACCGTAAATCAAACCCAAACCATGGAATATGTGTTTAAATTTAGTATATCCAATTGTGAACGTGCGTTTCCGATTTATTGTATAGTATTTCTAAAGCAAACTGCACCCAATCCCATGGTTTGTTATACTGAACATACATTTTCGAAGCACACACTAAATTAGCTCCAAAAAATAATATTAAAATCATTGTCATTCCATAACTGCTTCTATTTTTAAGTTATCAAATTGACCAAAACGATATAGATTTTTCAAACACAATCTGTATTTAAAATAAACATGAAATATTCATTTCCTATATATTAACACATAATTTGGAAATATGTCAATTTTTTCATTAATTTACATTACCTTCTATTCCACATGCTAATTAATACATAACTAATCAATTACATAATTCTAACTATAAAAAAAATTCCAAGAAATAAATTTATATCGCTAATCTTAACAATAAACTATTAAAATAAAAAGGAACAGCTTTTAATTGCTTGAAGATTCTTATATTCCTTTTCAAAACGTGTAAATGTCTGACTGGTGTAAACGCATCAATTGTGGTTACTATTGCAGGAGTTTGTGGATATGGATAGTTGCGGTTTTAAGTGTTACTAGATTTCGACCCGCACACCCGTGCGGGTGTTTATTTTTATTTTTGATTCAAAATAATTATTTGTTTTTATAATTAGTAAATATATATTTTAATATTTACCATATAACTAATTATATATTATTATATTTAAACAAATTGTATCGTGAGAAGGTTTGTTGGTCGATATTGACCAAATGGTTGATATATAATAATAATTGGAGTTATCCTATTCAAATGATAAAAAAAAACAATTCTTAGTTTTTATGCTCACTTTGTAATCCGAAAAATAACGAACTAATAATATATTATTTGTTGAATTTTCATTGACTGAATATATGATAATTATATGGTTTGTGTTTGCCATAGGAAAGTTAAAAATTTATAGTGTAGCAGTGTACGATAATAAGATGCCATTCTATTTTTGGTGTGATTCCAAATTTATAAGAGTTTGGATTCCTTAAAGGAAGAGGTGATGAATAGTTAATATTTTTAATTAATTCTGGTTTTAGTAATATTATTGAATTGACGTTTGTTTGGGTTAACTACTACGTACGGTTTGGTTAGTTATTTAAATTAGATTTAAATGGTTTGATTTAAGTGTTAAACATGGTTTAAGCTAGTGGCATAAACTTGTAATATTTAAAGAAAACTGAGGGTTAATTTTAATTTGTACTCCAGTTTTAATAGATTAGATTAAACGCTTTGTACGATTAGTACATCGATTAGAAATTGGGGAGGTTCCTGATAATTATATATGAATGGTTGACACTTTATATAATTATATATATATCAAAAATCATATTATTATAACTAATATAAAAATTATAGTATTAAAGTTTTATAAATAACTTTTGGGTTTAAATATATGTGTGTATGTTATATATATATATATATTAATCTCTAAAATATTATGGCATATATTTTTGTTTTGAAGTTTTATAATATAAAAAATATAATATAAATACTTTAATACTATAAATTTTATATTATCTCTATTTAAATTTAAATTATATATATATATATATGTATATATATATTTATGCCATTTTTAAAAAAATATTTTTATTGTCTTTCCAGTATTTTTAAAACAAGCTTTTGATTTTAAGAAATTTGGAGCGATGCAAAGCGGTTCATAGTATTATCTGTGATTATTGTAAAATGCTAAAAACCACTAATAACCACAAATACATCATTTGAGGGTGGTAGCAACAATATATTTAGTTAATTTCTTCTTAACCTAATAGACATATATTTATTTATATATAGCTTCTTATAGCTTTAAAGCATATTAGATTTACTGAACAACCTAAACATGTCTATGAAAACAACTATTACTCTTCTTAAAATGTTAAACTTTTTAAAACTGAATAACAAATTCAAGTAAAAATGCTTCATTCGTGGAAATGGTTACTCTATCCTTTCAATGTTAAACCAACAAGATAAATTAATAAATATATATATATATCACTAAAACAATTAATATTCTTAAACCAGTTAATAAAATGCTGCATATAACTATAAACTATAAAATCATATTAAACATCAAAAAATATTGGTAAGAGTAAAAAATATATACCAAAATTATGTATGAATTTTTTGAACAATTTAAATTTTAAAGGAAATATCCGTGCGGACGCACGGGTCAGTATCTAGTATCTAGTATCTTCTTAAAAATAGTTAGTCGTAGCATTGTAACGGTTTTGAATTGGTTTTCGGTTATCAATCTGGTTATGTTTCAATACGCAAAATAAAATAAGGAAAATTGAAATAAACAACCAATTAACCTAACCATAAGGTTAGTTCTAGTGTTGTCGTGTCACACTGTGATTAACTATAAAACCCGGTTTACAACAGATTTTCCCGGTCTGATTTCGATTCGGTTCGTTCAAGCGTAACTCCTCCTTCGAACGGCACAGTAGTTCACAAAAATTTGCCGTTCGGTGCTTCTGATTGGGAATACGGAGCAAATTAGCGAGTGAAGGAGCAATAAAATGGCGCCAAAGCGAGGAAGAAACCGGTCGCCTTCTCCGGACCGGAACGGGATGTTCGGCGGAATGGTAGTTTTCATGGTGGACACCGGAGTCCAGCGCCGTCGATTGCAGGTTTGTGCTCGGAGAGAGAGATAATCAAATTTTTCTCAACTTTTTTTTTAAAAAAAAAAGCTCGTCACATCACATTCAAATATCCCATTATTTGCCTATTTGAATTGAAGATATGGAAGCAGAAGCTGGTTCAAATGGGAGGAGCAGTGATCGAGGAAGGTTCGTTGACGAAAAAAGTCACTCATGTTCTCGCCATGACTCCCGAAGCTCTTGTCGGAAAATTCCAGAAAGAACCTCTCTCTCGTTTTAAAGGAGTAAGTTTAAAAAGAAAAAAAGTGATATATTTATGTATGGAAGATACTTCAGGTCAAAAAGGAGAGAGTTTATTCTTTTTTTTCTTGTACATTGGATTTCTTTTTTTTTTTTTTTTTTTTTTTCCTTCTGCGTTACCAGTGGTTAGAAGATAGTCTAACTTCAGGAGAGAAGGCTAATGAAGACTTGTATCTTCTCAAATTTGAAGATCCAAACAAAAAGTCTTTGCCTGCAAGGAGTGGTAGTGAGGATCAGCCATCAACTCCAAAACGAGCTAGGGACTCCCCTGATTCTTCTGATACCGTAGGCTTAGAAACCCAAAACAATACACAGGGATCACCTACTAGTTGCAGTGTTCCCTCTACTAGTGCTTGCCCTGGAGAAGGCATTTCAGAGACTCCCTCTACTAGTCCACAATCAGAGGTTGACTCTTTTGGTGATGGTTTTGTTGCTATTGGAAGTTCTTATTAATCTTGTTTTGATTTATAGCCCACATCCGTTTACAAACCACCCGATTTGAACAGAAACATCACTGAGATATTTGGGAAGCTGATAAACATATATAGATGTAAGATTGTTACTGGTGTTAATTTTTTTTATATATTGCTCTCTTATAGGATCTTAACTCTTTTTCTCTCTTTCAAAAGCTTTGGGTGACGATAGAAGATCCTTTAGCTATTACAAAGCTATACCCGTCATTGAAAAGTTTCCCACCAAGATTGAAAGCGTTGATCAGCTCAAACACCTCCCTGGGATTGGAAAGTCGTTGACAGATCATGTGAGTGAAAAAATGTGTTCAACATTGCATACTCTTACCCTTTAATGCATGTGGTACTTCCAAGTTTTTCTGCTGCTCTAGTTCTAAGCTTTTGTATCATTAATAGCTTCACTATGAATTAGTTTGATAAGCTTTTGGCAAGCACTATATACACTGATGCATTGTCTTTTTGACCTTTGTTTTGTGTTTCTGTGAGAACTTAACATTATTCTTCTACATGAGTTTGGCAGATTCAAGAAATCGTGACAACAGGGAAGTTATCCAAGTTAGAACACTTTGAAACAGATGAGAAGGTAAATTTTAAGTCCTTAACTAAAGTTATCATTTTTCATTTTCAGTAAAATATAAAATCACATCATTTGCTTCTTTTTTTTCTTGATCTAAATTCATTTAAGAAATTACTGTGCATGACCTGGAGCTAGAGAACCATGTCTAATATTTTTCTTTTGCTAATTGTTTGCTATTTGGAATGTTTCCTTACTTTGATTGAAGGTACGTACGATCAGCTTGTTTGGGGAAGTTTGGGGGATTGGTCCTGCTACTGCACTCAAGCTATACGAGAAAGGACACCGCACGTTAGAAGACTTGAAGAACGAGGATTCACTAACGCATGCGCAGAGGCTGGGGTTGAAATATTTTGATGATATCAGAACAAGGATTCCACGCCAAGAGGTGTGATTCCTAGACTTCCGACTTGAATTGTGCTTGCCTTTTATATCCTTGGTGTAGCTTTCTCCTTATATTTTCTCACTTTTTTTGTGTTGTAGGTGCAGGAGATGGAACAACTTCTACAGAGAGTGGGCGAGGAAGTCTTACCTAGAGTAATGAACTTTTCAGTTTATCGGTTTACTCTTCTTTTGGATGTAGAAAATCCTCTCAACGTAATACATCTATCTTTTCTGCAGGTGGATATTGTATGTGGAGGATCATATAGACGTGGGAAAGCTACTTGCGGAGATCTAGATATCGTTATCACACATCCTGATGGACAAAGGTATGTACAATCTTGTTTCCTCTTCTCCTGAGTTTTCGTTTCTAAAACGTTTTTGCATCTTATGAAACTTGTCTTTGCTTATTGCCCTGGCTCCTGGCTCCTGGCTCCTGGCTCCTGGCTTAGTCACAAGGGCTTCTTGACAAAGTTTGTAAAGCGTTTGAAGGAAATAAACTTTCTTAGGGAAGATCTCATCTTCAGTACCCACAGTGAAGAGGTAGCTTCGACATTATGTTCCAGTTTCTTGTGCATTTGGTTTGTCAAATTCTCTCTTACAGCATTTGATATAAGATTCTTTTCAATAGGGTACTGGTTCAGGCGTCGACACGTATTTTGGTCTGTGCACTTATCCTGGTCAGGAGCTGAGGCGCCGTATTGATTTAAAGGTAACACTGGAAACTCCTCAAGCCACGCTCATTGCAAAAGATAATCTAATTTGGGTTTATCAAACAAACAAAAAAAGAACAAGATGCGTTGATTCATCACCATGTCTGACTCTGCATTGCTTTTTCTAACAGGTTTATCCGAGGGATATACATGCATTCGGACTAATAGCCTGGACAGGGAACGACGTGCTGAACAGAAGGTATGAACATAATAATAGTCCATTATGCATCTCACCAAAGATAGTCAGAGCCGTGCGAGCACTAATCACTGCCCGAAGCGACCAAATTTTTTTTTATGAAACTATGTCTAGAATCCCTAATAGTTTATTGTAATAGAACTGCAGAACAATTTTTTTGGTCATCTGAAATGTATAGAAAAAATTATCAGTAAAAATGTATAGAGAAAATATTTTTATTTAGTTATTTACCCAGATTTTTAGGAAAAACAAAACAATTGTTTCCGTATTTTGTTTGGTTTCTTAAACAAACCATGTTTTCAATTATATATCAGTTTTTGCTTATCCATATAAATATTAAAGAGGCTATGTTTTATAGTTGTTTAACATAAGATCTAGTTAATGAAAGTTAATCATAATTTTTTTTTTTTTAAAGATGTGCTAGGCCAATGAGGGAATGATTATTTCTCTCTCCTGTGAGCACAGATGTTATAAACTTAGTTACCAAAGATATGATATCATAGCTTTTTTAATATAAAAATGATGCCGTAAGCGATAGTTTCTTTTTCCCTCATGTGTGGCACGGCTCTGAAGATAGTGTTGCTAAAATAATAAAGATCACACACACACATCCTTATATATATTTGCTATGCCATGGAAAATGCAGGCTGAGATTGCTAGCGGAATCCAAAGGATATAGACTCGATGACACTGGACTGTTCCCAGCTACTCACAGCTCAAGTGGTAACCGGGTAAGGGGAACAACAGTGTGAATGATTAAAATGATTTTATTATTGTTTGAGCATTGTGATAATGTTTCCTTGTCAGGGTGGTAGAGCAAGTGCCAGCATGAAACTCTCCACAGAGAAACAAGTTTTCGATTTCTTAGGGTTTCCTTTGCTCGAGCCACACGAGAGGAATCTTTAAGTAACTCACTAAGCCTTTTGGTTCTTGTTTAAGTTATGTTCTTCTGTAAGGAATCAGTTGTTATTGTAAATTGCATATCTATGGGCAAAGTTATGATGTTAATGCTCTGTAATATTTCCTCTAATGTTAAAAACTACTAGGTTTTAATTTAACTTTCTGGACGTCTTTATGTATTCGACGTGTTGTGAGTTGTGACCATATTAATTTACCATTTTTCTAAACAAACTAATCACACGTCTCTCATAAAGCGTTATGAGTGAGAAAAGAAACGTCCCACATCGGAGACAGAGGAGATATGACTTGTTTATATTACTCTAGAAAGCATCAGGGGTCACGACCTTGCATATCCTTGATTTCTAAGGAGACAGTCCTTTAACCCTGGTTGATGACTCATTGCCGTGTGATCAGAGCGTGATTAGCGGCTAGGTTTGTCTTCGGACTCTCCGTGTTGTAAAGGATCGTTACCTAGCCTAGCCTGGTCTTGACCACGGTTAGGGTGGTTGCACGGTTGTCTGACGGTTCCCATTTTTTCATTATTCGTTTCTTCACATCCTTTTTTGTCTTCTCATTTCCACCCTTAATTTTTTTACCAACACAAAATCTGATTTAAACACTTCCGTTTTTTTGGTACTGCACAAACATACGTTTTTACACAAAAATTCAGAAGACCATATAACAAAAAAAACTATCAAAATAAAATTTAGTCACTTTCATACAGATCAATGCATGTCAATGCGAAATTAAATTTGTTTTAGCATTGTTCTGTTCTATCTAGTCACTGAATTTTAACATTATAACATTTTTCATTTTTTCACCACATCCATTTTTGTCTTTTTATTTCCACCCTCAACTTTTTAATTACCAACACAAAATTTCACTTAAACACTCCAACTTTTTGGTACTGTACAAACAAATGTTATCACACATAAATTCAGGAGACCATATGAAAAAAAAAACTATCAAAATAAAACCTCTTTTTCATTTTTTTCACCACATCCATTTTTATCTTCTTATTTCCACCGTCAACTTTTTAACTACCAACACAAAATCTCACTCAAACACTCGCTTTTTTTAAACTGCACAAACAACATTATTACACAGAAATTTAGGGGACCATATGACAAAAAATATATCAAAATGAAATTTAGTAACTTTCATACATGCATTGATGATGCATGTCAATGTGAAATTATATTTGTTTTAACATTGTTCCATTCCGACCTAGTCATTGAATTTTAACATTGTAACAATTTTCATTTTTTCACCACATTCATTTTTTGTCTTCTTATTTCCACTCTCAACTTTTTAACTACCAACACAAAATTTCACTCAAACGCTCCAGCTTTTTTGGTACTGCACAAACAGACATTATTACACAGAAATTCATGGGATCATATGGCAAAGAAACTATCAAAATGAAATTTAGTCACTTTCATACGTGCATTGATGATGCATGTCAATGTAAATTTATATTTGTTTTAACATTGTTCCATTTCGACCTAGTCACTGAATTTTTATATATGCTTGCAGTAAGTTGATAGTGGTGTTTTTTTTAGTCTCAGCTTCTGTGTTTTTCTTGACATGTGATGTTTGTACGCAGCTACGAATTATATGGAAAGATTAAGAGAACGGTAATGCTTCAAATCTCCTTATGCTTTTCTGAACTAAAACTCGGTTAGTTAGGATGGTTTATTCTTAGTAATGATCCACGGAAAAACCTTGGTGAGATATAAAAATGTGAATTTGGTTTCAAATTTTTCGTTTCTTCGGAGTTATTGGCTTCTCAAGACTGTTTTATTTTCTTAGCAAAACTCTAAGAAGTTGACAGTTTCTGTTTTGCACCATTGTGATTTTTTGACAGATCTCCGGAACGTTTTTGTGTAGCGAGTATGGAGGACCTGAAACACTGTTTGTCATACCCTTCATCGACATGTGAAATACCCTCTATGAAAGAGAACTTCTTAGAGGTCCACCAGCCACACGAACAACTATCAAATGGTCACTCGTGATCATGTAGATAAGGATTGGAAAGAATGGACTGGTACTGATTAGTAACACCAAACCTCAAATCATCAAAAATATAATCCTTTGAGTTAATTAGTTCAACAATGATGTATGTATCCATCTAGTTATTAGCCCTGTTCTTAGCTTCTAATAGTAAGTTCTAACAGTAGACAACTTTCAAGAATTATGGCATGTTATAACAAACGCAACTCTAGCTCTTTAAGAGGTGATACTTATCAATCTATAAACTTTCTTTTGTGTCCATGCTGGTTCCATGTATGGTCAGAGACAGAGTGTTGATCATTCTTACGTATTTTACATAAAGCCTAATTATATTCACCAATGTTCACATGAATTTAACATGAATCCAATTTTTTTATAAAGCCAGATAGTGCATTCGTTGATGTTAAAATTAATACTGCAAAATTAAATGCACAACGTTACCAGAATTTAAGTAATATATGATTATTGTGAAATCTAATACTTTGAAAATGTGTGTACTAGTTGCTAGCCGTTCATATATTACTAATAATTTAGATACTAAAAAATATATTTGTAGTTTTATTAGGTGTTCAATAAAACTAACTAAATAGTTTTACATAATCATAAAACCACGTATGTGAATGCACGATTACATAATCATTCAATTTTCTCTCATTTTCCCAAAAAATGAGTTCCTCTACCACAATAAAAGTGTCCAAAGAAACTGTTTATTAAAGGAAAATCCATAAAAACAAACCCAAACATAAGAAGAATGAGAAAGAACTCTCTAAAGAACATATGGAAAAAAATCAAGAACAATATGTCAATGGAGGTGAAACAAGAAGAATGGTGAATGAAGAAAAAGATGATGAGTTGAATTTAATATTCACTACAAAAAATAATAATTAAGGAGCTATTTGTTTATTTATGTTTTAAGTTGTCTCGTAAAAAGTGGGTTAAAATGTTTTTTATCCACATTTCCAGCCTGTAAAAAAATAAAAATACCAAGATATTTTATGTTTATAATTAGAAGAAGAATAAGATGTATTTTATGCTATTAATTTTAATGAAGAAGATGCAAAAAATTTTATCCACATTTCAATCAAATAAAAAACTTTGGTATGAAAAATTTAGTCACACTGTTATTTTCTAACTGAACTATCTAAACCAATCGAGATAACATCATCAACCAATGATGTACAAAAATTGCTTACTTTTTACTCAAAAGGCAAAATACATGTAAAGTCTTAAGATATACAATTTTCGAAAATCGTTTTCGCTTTATTGTATTTTCTAGTTTTGTTTGTTGTTAATGATTTGAAAGTGAAGAAAGATGTGAGACTAGTACAATGCATAGTTTATGCTGAAACTATTTAATCTTTCAATTGGAGACTAGTACAATGCATAGTTTATGCTGAAACTATTTAATTTGAAAATTATAAATTATGTGATTAAATGGGTTCTTTTATCTTTTGTAGTTAAGAGATATGAAGAGAATAAAGTAGAGAAAGTGAGGAATAGAGAAAAATGTAATAAACTAACATTGAAATTCAAAAGAAGATAAAAATGATTTGAAGATAGGAATGGATTCGAAGAAACCAAAGATTTATGAAGAGGACTGCGATGAAGAAACAGAATATGATGAACAGAAAGATATTAAGAAAGTTGAGTGAATTAAGTTTAGTTCCATGATGGTTTTTTGTGGAGGTTTTAATTATAAAGTCGTTCGTCTTTTGGATGTTTTGTTTTTAGATAATATCCCTTTCTCACGCGTTTCTCCTTTCAATTGGAGACTAGTACAATGCATAGTTTATGCTGAAACTATTTAATCTTCTATTATTTTTTTTGAAAAATGGCTAACTATTTAATCTTATATGTTCTCAATTATATACAATATTTCTTATTAATTAATGGTGCTGTTTGTTTGGGGAGCCTAAAACTTTACTTTTGTTACATATTTTATTTTGATTAGAAAAATAAATTTAAAACATTAATTAATTTAAGTTCGTTGATGTAGACCATTGATATGTAACGTCACCCAGCAAAGCCGCAATATACATTGTTTCTAAAGAGATCATAATACCAGGTAAAATAATGATAAATAAGTTATTTTTTATTTTATTTTATGACCAAGACACGTCGTTTATTTAACACAAAAATGTTATTCAGCTTTTCAGCCTTCATTTCTTCTTGAATAACCAGATAAACCAAATGTGTAGTGTAGTAAGATTACCATTCAGACTTCTTTCTTTTTTGTGATTAAGCAAAATGGCTTAATTGGATCAAAGACTGTGGTTGTTAACCTAGGTTTCTTGAGAATGCTCGGTCAAAGAAGAGATTGATAAGTATAAGTTCTTAAAACGAGTTAAGCAGGATTGCAAGTTGTTATCGGAAGTAAAGAGCGATAAGAGCAGCCTTATCATCAAAGTTTCTCAACTTGATATCTCAACTACATAATATTAATATTTTTACATAAATTAGTTGTTTGATTAAAATTTATTAACTAAAACAAATTCAAAGCATCTATTTGCCAATACATAGCAAAAAAAAGTTCTCAAGAGTATTCATTTTTTAATCAAATTCTCAAGAGTATCTAAAAGTGTCTTTTTAGATATTTTCTCTCCTCTTTCCTAATTATTATAATTTTTTCTGTTTTTTGTAATTAGTTAGATACTCATTAAGCACCTCCTCTAAGAGAGAGCTTCTTGACATCTTGAAACAAAACTGAACAGCTAATATCGTAAGTAAAATTATATTTTTTTAAAAAATAATAATAACAGCTGAACTCAGCAGTCAGCAGGCATGGCTCTTTATGTCGACTTATCATCTATGTTATTAAAATTCAAACATAAATTAGATTTGTTTGGAAACATAGATAACAATTTTTTTAAAAAAAAAAATTATTTGGAAACGTAGATTGCAGTTAGAGATGGCAATCATGGACTTGGACCGCGGGTCTGGCCTGTAAAAGACTATCGCGGGACGGTATTGAGACAAGGTTTTCAAGGCCCGTAAATTTGTGGGCCTCGCGGGACGGGTCTTTGCGGGATTGGGCCTTTTACGGGATGAGCCGAAACGGATCATGCGGGATTACATGGACCCGCATTTTTTTTTCATTTCTTATTTTACCTGAAAAAAATGAGAGAGAGAGTGAGAAGAAAGCGATTCTTGTGACTTTTCCCCCATAAAACATAAGGAGTTCGGATGATGATGATTCGAGCTCCGGTGATGATGATTCGAGATTCGGTGATGACGACTCCAGCTCCAGCGATGACGATTCGAGCTCTGGTGGTGTTTTGATTTGGTTTTCTCTTTTTATTACACACAACTATGAATTGCTTTATTACAATGTGAGATTTCTTGTTTAAGTTGATTGGTTTTGTTTTCAGTATTGTAAAATTGTGTTTTTCTTAAATTAAATTTAGTTACAATGATGTTGTTTAAGAGAAAAGTTAGTTGTATATCATGTTACTTGTATAATTTGACAAAGTGATCACAATTTTTTTTTGAAATCCAAAGAATTACAAAGAGAGATGGTTTGATGAAGACATACAACACTTGAGCCAAGTTATTACAAAGACAACAACTCAAGCATATTTAAATTTAATAAAATCTTATGCTGATAACAAAAAAAATGCTATTAACTCAAGAACGCAAGCACAAACAGAGCTTTATGGCATTGATTTTGATAAGGCTTTAGTGAAGCTTAATGAGCTCTCTTCAACTCTCTTACAAAACTCTTCCACTTGAACATTCATGAAGGAAGCTGTAGTAGGCAGTTTGATAAGGAGGCATCCCGAGGGATGGCTCGCAAATTCGTATATGTTTTGCGGTACGGGTTTGGGCCGGCATTCTGAGGACCGCTGCCCGTGCGGGACAGGCCCGCTGTGACCCGCTCGATGACTAACCCGCCGCGGTACAGGACGGGATGGGTAAACATGTTTGACATCTCTAATTGCAGTTTAAAAAAAAAATTGTTTGGAAACATGGATTGCAGTTTCAAAAAAGAGGTTTGTTTGAAAACATAGATTGCAGTTTAAAAAAATATGTTTGTTTGGAAACATGTAGGAGTATATTAAGAAAAAAAGTAATGGACTTATATTTTTAAGAAAAATTTGAAGTCCATTATATTATGAGAAACTATCTATCTGATACCTATTCGGGTTTCCGGGATCAAAGATTTCAGCGTCATTCTAATATTTCTAAATTTCAGTCCGGGTTCGCTTCAGATTTTTGTGGGTTCGGTTCGAGTTCGGATAACCCATTTACATTACTTTTAAAATTTTAAAATTCATTATATTCAGGGCCGGCTCACTAGGGGGGACAAGCGGTGCTACCGCGCCGGGCCCAAGCATGTGTACCCCCGTATAATAATAATTAAGGAGCCCAAATTTTTTTATAAATCTATATTTTTATATATAGAAAAATTATAAATAAAATTGAAACGGACCCAAAATTATTAGATATGTATATATTTTTATTTTTATTACACTATATACAACATATTAGTAATTAAATTTTAAAAATATTTTAAACATTATCTGCATATAAATTTTATAGGGTAAAAAATGTTTTTGCCCTAGAGCCCCTAACAGTGTTGAGTTGACCCTAATATATATTTTAAATTTCTCAAAAACTATAAACAAAATAATATATTAAATATTAATTTGAATAACATATGTCAGAATATCTAAACTTAACATATAAATTAGTTTAGTTCAAATATTTGGATAGAGAATCAATAATAATTTTAAGTATTTTTGGTGTTTTGTATACTTTTACTATTTTATATATTTACTATTGATTATTTGTATATATTTTTAAGTATTTAAACCAGCTTAAAAGTATCGTATATATTCTATATGTTTTTATATATATTTAATATAAAAAATAATATATATATAAGTATATAAATATATTTCGGATACATTCGGATATAGGTTTTAATTTAATTTTTTGAACGTCTTTATGTATTCGAGGTGTGATGATCATATTACTTTACCATTTTTCTAAACAAAATTAACCACACGTCTCATAGATAGCGTTAGGAAATGAGAAAAGAAATAAGAAACGTCCCACATCGGAGACACAGAGGAGATATGACTTGTTTATATAACTCTAGAAAGCAACAGGGGTCACGACCTTACTTGAACAGGATCTGTTCTATAGGAAGTACCTTTGTATCCTTGATTTCTAAGGAGACAGTCTCTTAACCCTGGTTGATGACTCATTACCGTGTGATCTGAGCGTGATTAACGGCTAGGCTTATCTTCGGACTCTCCATGCTGTAGAGGATCGTTACCTAGTATGGTCAAGACCATGCTTAGGGTGGTCGCACGGTTGTCTGACAGGTCTCTTTTTTTCATTTCACTACATCCATTTGTTTCACCCTCAACTTTTTTCTACAATAACGAAATCTCGCTACAACACACTGGCTTTTTCGTAGTACCCAAACAGATGGAAAATAAACTAATCAAAGAGGGAACTTTGAGAAGACTCTGTTGATGAAATTGTCGGAGTATGCACTGAGGGTATCTCAAAAGTTCTCACTTCCATACATGCATTGATGATGCATCATCGTGTCACTGTGAAATTATTTTATGACAGTTGATAAAAAAAAGTTATGATGTTTTGGTCTGATCTTAGTAATGATCTACAGAAGAACCTTGGTGAGACTTGAGAGATATCAAATGTTAATATGGTTTCAATAGAAAGTTTATTTGTTCTTAGTTATAAGCTTCGTAAGTCTGTTGGTTTCAAAACTGTTTTATTGAGTAACAACAACAATCGTTTTGGTTCATATCGACTGGATTCAAGAATATTAAGTGAGGCTAACCTGTGGCGAAGATAAAAGCTGAGCATCGTGATTACTGAACCGTGAATGGAGAAGAGAACAAAATAAACTTTCCAGAAGTAACCAACGGTCATATGGCATGGACAGAGTTCTATTTTCAATGCAGCCAACCTAGGAGCAAGACTTTCTATTAGCTAAGGGGAGCATCAGACATTTCCAAATCTACAAGAAGAACATACATATTGGAACGTATTGTTGTAAACATTGAGTCAGTGTACGTTAATTATCATCAAGGTCTTCTTCGGGGTCAAGAGCGAAATCCAACCAAGTTGAGTCAGTGACACTGGACACTGACTCAGTGCATGTTACCAAAAACATTCATATTCAAAAGAAAGAAAAAAAGTTACGTAGAAGGGAATGTTACTATATGTTTTACCAAAGAAAAATGTTCTTGTATGGCATTTCAGTTGGTATTCTCAAAAGACTTATGATTATGAATGTGTTTTTTGGTTATTGAATTTCAAACATCTCTAACGACCATGCTCAGCGTAGTCATCGCAGGCTTGTAATAGAAAAGTATGTGATTTTTTTGGGTGTAAATGTGATTTTTATTATTATTTTCTAAAGAAATCGATGATAAAAACTGTAGTAACTGAAGGGAACTAAATTATGATACTATGATAAAAAATTGATAATAAGCACACGCAAGTTTATAAGAATATTATCCTCAGAATAATAACTTACATAGAGATTAAATCAACTTAATTTTTATAACTTGTATGAAAACAATAATATTAGATATAAAACTTAGTATTTAACTTCTGTTATTTTTTTTCAGATTCTTTTTTATTTTTCTTAATCTTTTTAGATTTGGTAGCTCGCTTCTTCGATCTTGCAATTTTTCTCTCCTCTTCCCAGTCGAGAGAAGATAAAAAATCGCTATAGATGAGGCTCTCACTCTGGTCCATAAACATGACGTCAACACGTACCTCAGCTCCTTCGTCCATATTAAACCATCGGTCTGGTATACCTTCGATCTCAATCTTTCTCATATCATTGCTCCGAAGATCATAAGAGAGAATGTGAAAAGGAGAAATAAAATCTTCTGGTATCAGGAGAACGTTGCCATTTTGAGTTGTACCTTGAACCTTGAAGCTATTAACCAAAGGCAGCTGAGAAGGCTTCAAAACCAAACTCTTGCACGACCATTTCTCGCTCCCGACATCTTCCACAGTCCATAAAGCCAAGACACCCTTGTCTCTAAGATTGATTTGGTCAAATAGAGTTGCTTTTCCACCACACTCCAAAAGAGTGAGATCATCTTTCAAGATACTTTCATCTAGCTTGGGTACATGGATCATGTTGAACTCTTCGGATCTAATGTCGAAACTCACAACAACAAGTCTATAAAGATCAAGCCAAGCCAAGTAATATATAACCCCATCGATAGAGATTCCTCCTTTGGAAGGCACGTGAGGACAAAAGTCCGTTGGAGTTAGAGCAGCCTTTCTCCAAGAACCTCGTCCATGTTTCAAGACAAGGACTCGATTCTCTGAACTTATGACTACCCTAGTTTCTTCTAAGAATACGCTTACAAGGGAGATCACTTTGTACTTATTGCTAATAGGGTCGTATCCGAAAAAATAGGCCACGTTTTTTTCTCCTCCTGGAGGTACGACCATGTGCTTGGATTTGCTGAAGGGTAAGGTGATAAATTGTCCGGTGGCAGGGTTATGGATGCGAGGTTTTTTCCAATAGACGTAGAACATGAAGCCACCAAGATTTTGCAAGATGTAACCTCCCATCTGTGTGTCGTTCTGACTGTGGTCAACTACAAAGGTAGACGTAGCGGGCCCAGTGTCTTGAGGAGCCAGTGTGAGTAGGACATAGTCATCGTAGGTGGTTTGATCCCGTAAACACATGTAAAGACGAGGGGATGGGACGGTGAGGAAACGGTTACAGAAATAACGTGAGCGGATGAGTGATAACCAGGGCTTTGAAACGCACATGAATCCCATCAGGGATTTCGAAGGCAATCTCGTGAGAATCTCATCCGTCACTAAATGCATAGGAAGCTCCGGTGTAACGGTACACAAACTCATCGTCAAGCTCAATCTTGGAGAGAAAGTTATCTCAGTGATTTAGGGTTTATAAATTTATGGAGGAGGTGTTAAAAGCTGTACTTGCTTCCTTTTTCTTCTTCTCAATGGTTAATTTCCTTTTATTTTGATTTTCTTTCGAGTCTTAGTTTACTTTTTTAGCCGTTTGATCCTAGCATATTCTTTTATTTCATAATTAAACCTTTTCTTGAAAATAAATTCGATATTCTTCAAGAAGCGAGTAATTTAGTTTCTAGTTTATGTATATGTTATGCTTCCACAGTGAGAAATAAGGAAACTTTCTATGAAACAAGGGATGAGTATTTGGTATTTTTCTTCTTTACACCCCAAACGAGAGAATCAAACATCCAAAAGATTTTATTTTCTTTTTCTTGGAAATCATTTTACAAAAAAAAAAGATTTTTGGTAAAAAAAAAAAAAAAAAAAAAAAAAAAAATTTTTTGTAAAAAAAAAAAAAAAAAAAAAAAAAGATTTCTATATTTCTACCATCACTCGGAGACGAGGTAGATAGGTACATATGGCAGAGGACAGCATGGGAAGAGAAAATACAAAGGACAGCATGAGTACGTGGCAGTAGCAGAGTAGATGGGGAGAACTATTGAGTAAACCGCCACGTGGCTGCTTGTGATTGGAAAAAGAAGTTTGATACAAGATAAAAAAACGCCATGCATCGTCTGCTTCTTTTTCTTTTTTTTCTTCTTTTTTTTTATAATAATTATATATTAATATTTCATCCCAAAATGGCAAATCGGAGCAATACATAGATCCCGGCTACAAAGTAAACGCCATGCATCGTCTTCTTCGTTAATCAAGAAAATTGTATCGTGAGTTTGTTAGAGTCATCTCCTCATCTTTTCTCTGAGTTATTGACACTTATTTAATGGAGTTTCTCTCTATGTTGTTCTAGAGTTGTTTCTTCAATCTTCACTCTTCACACATTGAGATTGGATCCTTGTTTTATGAACATCGATTCAAGGTTACAATTCATCTTTTTCTTCGATACAGTTTCTCTGTATCAAAGAAGAAGTATTATTTAATTGCTTGATTAGCAAGCTAAAGCGTCCGTGTTGATTGTTCCGCGCACATTCAAACTTTTTTTCTTTCCCTTTGTGATTAAGTCAATGGATTGATTGATCAGATGAAATAGTTATTACTACCCCAATTTCCTTGGCATATCGCAACATGCGGACATCATCTCCTTCAGAATTATACAATGTATGTTTTCCTGTATTGTGCGCAAACATAATAACTTTTAAAAATTAATTTTATTACATTAATTTTATTTAATTAATTTTATTCTGTTTTAAAAATATAAAGTAATCATTTAAATTGAGATTCCACTTTTTTTTTTTTGACAGCAAGACATTCACAGATTCATAGAGATTCCACTTAGTTTATGAAATTTTAACCTACACTGGCATTTAGCTTAAATAAATAAAAGTTATTTTGTTTTTCAGAAATAATAATTTTTATACATCTTTTTATTGTTTATAACGATCAATAGATATATCACATTTTTTAAATAATTTATGTCATCAATTTCTTCTTATAGTGGTTATAAACTTAAACAGTTGATTGGTAAATAATATTTTTTTTTGTCACAGAAATAATATATATATATATATATATATATATATGTCATTATTAAAAAGGAATGATATAATTATTTAAGAGAAATAGTATATATTCTAAAAATATTTTTGTAAAAGTAGATAAAACTAGCAGATATAAAGCATAAGTAGTTTATATAAAAAAATTATTTGTAGAATAAAAAATACTATAAAAACTATTTACATATGTTTATCTATATTTTATTATTTTATATCTTAAACATGAAATATAATATTATGTTTATATATTATATTGAAAATAATTGAAAATTCCAATAAACAAATGAATATTATTGGTTTTTGTTATGAATTTGTTTATTTTGCAGGTTTATGATAAATCACTATATATTTATTACCTTATATTTTTTTCTATAACTGAACTATGTCATAATTAATTTTATATTATGTCATAGTTAAGATCCATGCCAAATTTTTGTTAGTCATGTCATATTTTTTTAGAATAATTGTAGTGATGACACATGTACAAATTATTTGATAAATAATGTCTAGAAAATGGTATATATTTGTTGTTAAACAAAAATAAAATTGCCTCAAGCAGTCTGCTCTTAGCGATTCTCAAATTTCACACCGTTCAAAGCTAGAAGCCTAGAACTTAATTAATACTATTAACTCATAAAAAATCATATATATGAAAGGAAATAATTTTATAGACCACTCAATAGTAATAACCAACTTTCTTTATATTGGTTATTCTTTACACTTTTACCTTCTTAATAAGAATTATGCTCAACATATTATCTCATAAACGTTTCTCCTGTTTATTATTTTTTATGTATCCACGGTGAACGAGCGACTTTCTTTTTTTGGCAATCATTGCGAAACTCATATTACATCAAACCATTTTATTAGGAAAAAGATGATAACACTGTGCTGATAACATTTAGCATATCGAAAAGTCCCGCTAAGAAAATCTTCGAGGCAACTAGAGGCAACAGAAGAAACAGAGACACTGAAAAACTGATTACCTGAATCTGAATTCCCAAGCCCATAGTATACGGTAGTGAGTTCCATCGGGAACCTTTGATAATTGATCTGCTCCTTTTTCATATAGTTCCATTAGCTTTTCATTTAACTAAACTGGTCCAATCTTAGACTAGACGAAAAACACAACCAATGGGGGGCAGGGGCGGACACAGCGATAGTAAAAGCAACTTAAACGGAAAAGTCCAACACACAAGTGAACCCAACGAAAAAGAGAGAGAGAGAGAGAGAGAGAGAGAGACAGTAGCCTTGACGGAATTTGATGATCATGGACACGTTGCGAAATATATATCCAACCATATGATAGATGTCTTGATTTAGTAACATTCAACGCGCTCGTCTTAATTAATTTTTTTTGTTAACGCGCTCGTCTTAGTTAGAACATTTCCGTAACCAAATCTATTTGGGAGGTTAATCCGAACATTTTACAATTTTTAATCTTATAGTTAAATGTTGGGTTTCCCTCATTAGCCCAATATTAATCAAAGCCCAAAGAGGAAGAAAAATCTAGAGAAAGAAGAAGAGTGTAGATTAAGAAGTGTGTAGATTAAAAAGTGTGTAAAATATGTTTAGAATAAAATCAAAAGAAAAATCTAGAAGTAACTTGTACTTACCCCTCACTAGTATAAATATGGGTGTTTAGTTCACTTGTATGATCATCCAAGAATCAAGAAAAACAAAGAGAGAAAATATTTGTAAGAGAGAGTTTCCAAAAACAAAATCTTTGTAGTAAACCCTTTCCTAAATATTAAGAGTCTTCTTCTTAAATTTTCTAGTTGTCTAATACCATCTTCATCTCATCGATATTGGATAATTTTCCCAACAATTAAAAATATTAATGTTTGTATGACATGTCATTTTCTAAATTTAAATTGAATTTATGTGTATTTAGATCATAACATATCTTAAATAATAATTATAATATATTTGGAATAGATTTCACTGATCAGAAAAAAGGTAAAACTAAATTTTGATAAAACTAATTTCTGATTTCTTTGAAAAAAATAAATTCAAAAGACCAAGATTCTATTGGGCTTTTGAAAAGGAGTTGAGCCTGAATATATTCTTTTTACTTTATTGATAATCTAACGACGATCAGAAACGATGAGGCCCATTTATGAATGATCTCATAACCTAATAAAAATAGCGGAGGTTCTTCTTTTGGATCACGAATAAATATGAGATGGTCTAAAGTGCGTTTCAAATCCAGTTGGAATTTCTAATCTTGTTTTACCATAAAAAGAAAACTCTTAAACTATCTTATTATTCATGTATCATTGGATAAATCGACCTCTAATGATTGTATTTGAGTACTATTGGGGAAAGTTGAATTTGGGGAAAAGGTATATAGCCTGAGCACCACTTTCAAACCATACATATCCTTTTGGAATCTTTCTTTTTTGAATATTTCAACTAGACAAATGATACTGACTAACTTGGACTCCAACTACGCAAGCTAATGTATTCATGTAGCTGTTCTACAACGCAAGCTAAATTATATTAAAAAACAATGTTTGATAGCTGGGTGTGTTCTTTTATACATTACAAATCAAATAGTAAAACCCCTTGAGGCCTTGACATTCAACCACGAGCTTACTGAAGTACTGACTTGATTAGCTTTTCATTCGCCAGCTCGTTCAACTAACTAATTGAAGCAAGAAATGTTAAAATGGGGTTGAAGCCTGAGGGCCTAAACGAACCTATTAAAACTGTTGACCGTGGTCCGTTTACGTGATAATAAAACGGGCCACATATCAACAATTTTAGAGGATAAGAGCATCATTAACCCAGTTTCTTAAGTAGGTTTGTTAGTTTAATTAGGTATTAAAAGAAAAGAAAAAAATGAAATAAACGCAAGGCACGGCTCTTAATTAAGAGAAGGAAGGCACGGCTCTTAAAGGCCACGTGGCAATATGTGATTGGGTAGAGCGGAGGTGGCGAGTTTCGTCGTCTCTTTCATTCATTTGTTTCTCTCCCTCTGTTGCTCTCCTCTCGACCACGAAATGGCGATTTCTCTCCCTTTCGGTGGCTATCTCCGAGGACATGGCGACGTCTCGGTTGATCTCGTCGACGAAGGAAACAGTGACCTCTCTCTTCGGTGGATCTCTTCGACGAAGGAAAACTACGACCTCTCTCTTCGGTGGATCTCGTCGATGAAGGAAACGGCGACCTCTCTCTTGGTGGCTCGCCTCGACGAAGGAAAACAGCGACCGATCTCTCCTGGTGGCTCTCATAGACGAAGAAAACGGTGACTGTTGATGCTCAGTCGAATCGAAAGGCAAAGTTATGTTCACATGTGATTATGTTTGAATCTTTCTATTATGCATGTCTTTAGATTGTTATCCTTCTTCTTATGCGTGAATCTTAATATATAAATCCTCTGATTTTTTTGCTTTTGTTTTTGTCTTTGTTGGCTTTAGATGGATGGACGAAGAGGCATGATCCATGTTCGTCAGACAAAACGCGTTCGATTGTTCATACATGTAAAACATTTTTCTTTAATCTGTTCTATTGAATAAAGCATTGTTTATATTCGTTGGTGCTTTTTGATTTTGTTGCGATTGATGTTGATTTTGATTCTTGCTTGCAATCAATTGAATCGTTGGTAATAAATTTTTTGGTTAGTGTTAGATAATGGTTGTGTTAGGTAATAAATAGACTATGGTTGTGTAATGGTTAGATAGAGAACGAACGTGTAGTGTGTTGAATGTGTTAGAAATCGATGGTGTTGGTCAAATTTTATCCAATATATTTCAATACCACATGGGCCGAAAGCGGTTTTATTTGCTCAACATCAAGAAGCTGTCCGAAAAGATGTCGAGCGTGCTTTTGGAGTCTTGCAAGCTCGCTTTGCCATTGTTAAAAATCCGGTACTTTTGGGGATAAAGTCAAAATTGGGAAGATTATGATAGCGTGTATCATACTCCATTTGATGTTTCAGAGTTCCAATAAAGAGAAGATAACGAAAGTTCACATGTCGATCTCACGTATTCTACAGATCCCTACAAATATCGTCAATATGATGGGTGTTCGAACTAGAATTCGTGATAGACAAATACATCAACAACTGAAAAATGATTTTGTTGAACATATATACCGTAAATTTGGAGGTGACGAAGATAACAACTAAGCTCAGCTGCTTCTTTCAAATTATTCTCGTTTATTTTATTAATCTTTGTTTTATGTTTTTATTTTAAAATCTATGTTTAAAATGTTATCTTTTACTATGTTTTATTTAATAAATAAATTTTATTTAATAAATAAATTTTATTTAATAAATAAATTTTATTTAATAAATAAATTTTATTTAATAAATAAATTTTATTTAATAAATAAATTTTATTTAATAAATAAATTTTATTTAATAAATAAATTTTATTTAATAAATAAATTTTATTTAATAAATAAATTTTATTTAATAAATAAATTTTATTTAATAAATAAATTTTATTTAATAAATAAATTTTATTTAATAAATAAATTTTATTTAATAAATAAATTTTATTTAATAAATAAATTTTATTTAATAAATAAATTTTATTTAATAAATAAATTTTATTTAATAAATAAATTTTATTTAATAAATAAATTTTATTTAATAAATAAATTTTATTTAATAAATAAATTTTATTTAATAAATAAATTTTATTTAATAAATAAATTTTATTTAATAAATAAATTTTATTTTTAATAAAACAATGTTTAATAATTTTTTTTAAGAACCCTTAATTAAGAGATTAGTGTTGGTGTCTCATTTAATACTTAAATAGTCATTAAGAAATCTTAATGGAGTTCTAGGGTTAATGATGCTCTAAGTATATAGATCTGTACAATTTAACACGTATTTGGGAGCATATCTTCACATCCCGTGATCATAGGAAGAAGAAAGTAATCAGTTATATCCTGTGTAAATCGCAATATCTTTAACTTCTCATCTCATATCATCTACTCGTTCCAATTCATGCAGTGAAACACTAGATTCTCTACAGCAATGTTGGGTTTTCCTCATTAGCCCAATATTAATCAAAGCCCAAAGAGGAAGAAAAATCTAGAGAAAGAAGAAGAGTGTAGATTAAGAAGTGTGTAGATTAAGAAGTGTGTAGAATATGTTTAGAATAAAATCAAAAGAAAAATCAAGAAGTAACTTGTACTTACCCCTCATTAGTATAAATATGGGTGTTTAGTTCACTTGTATGATCATCCAAGAATCAAGAAAACAAAGAGAGAAAACATTTGTAAGAGAGAGTTCGCAAAACAAAATCTTTGTAAACCTTTTCCTAAATATAAAGAGTTTTCCTCTTAAATCTTTTAGTTGTCTAATCTTATCTTCATCTCATCGATATTGGGTAATATTTCCAACATTAAATTATATAAAAGCAGATAAAATAATTATTTTAAAACAAAAATATTCTTAAAAGAAATTCAAGTATTAGTTGTTTAGGTGGACCCGAAACCGAAACGGTGTCCTTGTTTTGTAACGGAAATGAACAAAAGAAAGATTTTATCAAGAGGAATGTTGCACCAAAAAGGCCCACCACATCCAATCCGAAACGAAAATCCGAAACATCATTAAGTTTACTAGTTTATACTAGAAACATTGTAGTGTGTTGTGCAGGTGATTTTTGTTCGTCCATTGGTCTACTAAGGTCAAATATTTTCATAAAGTGGTTTTCAGTCTTACAATATCGCATGACTACCCACGTGAATGCATGGTCTACGTGCAAGTTAAGTTTTTTTTTTTTAACACTGAGTTTTCATTAATTTGAAAGACCAAAAAGACAATGTTACTGCAAAGACAATGAAATATAAAAAAAGCTGAGAAAAATTCAAGTACCAGTAAGTACCACAGCACTCTTATAAAAGAGCTATAGAAAATGGGGACAACTTAAAAACCACCAGAGAACGGAAGAAAAAAACTTAATTCCCTGCTTCTTGCTGAATAAGTTGCTGCAGCCACAAAGGGCCCCCAGACCCAACATACGATTGTGAGCGAGCCCCTGTAACCACGTTTTCTGCAATTGCTTGTGCTACACTGTTATTCTGATCAGATACATAGCATATATACCATACCTCAAAACAGTGTAAGAGAGCTAGGATTCGTTGGATAAGGGGTAGAAGATCCATATAGTGATAGGGGTGTAAGAGGGACTGCCTAACCTCGAAAGAAGAAGCTTCAAAGATAACTTTCTTGACCCGCAAGCTACCCATCGCTTCTATAGCCCAAAGAAGAGATTTAAGATCTGACTCCCGTTTATAGGCAGAGGAACAGAAAGCTCGACGACTATGATGAATAGGACGCCCACAGCAATCTCTTGTGATCCAGCTTGCTCCCGTAAACGGTCCCAAACTACTCCAAGCCATTCCAATGTTACGTTTGATGGAACCCAAGGGAGGCTTAGTCCATATATTTTGAACAGTAGGAGGTTGAACCTGAACTTCCTCGCATGCCAGAACATTCAAGTTAACCTTATTCCAAATCTCTGCTTCTTCTAGAGCTTTAGTAACCATTGAAGAAGCTAATATACGGGTCTTTTCAAACATTAGAGCATTCCTCCCCTTCCAGAGATTCCAAAGTATCCAGGGGAAAGATTTAATGTTGCTCTGCCTCCAACTCTGTTTTTTTGTACCCGCCACAAGGTAATGAAGGTTGAGGAAAATCGATGTAGTGGAGAATCCTGTGGGAGGGGGCTCAATACGTGCTAGTCTCCAGGCCTCTACTGCTGTAGGACAGAGGAACAATACATGACAAATCGTTTCAGATGCCTGACCACAGGCTAGGCAAGTCGAATCTACGTGTATACCCCTGGACTGAAGACGTTCTGACACCGCCAACGCACCAGACAAAGCTCTCCAGAGAAAATGTTGGTTCTTTGGGGAAGTCTTGAGTTTCCAGATGCTTTTCCATAATTGCTTCTCCACAGGAGGGAGAGGACGAGGAGACGGGTTGTTAGAGTTATGGATCACAGACAGCATTTTGTAGCCACTTCTCGTCGTATACACACCATCTTTTGTAAAACCCCACACATCTGTATCTTGCTTATCCAAGGAGAGTTTGATTCTAAGGATACGAGCCGCGTCCTCTTCAGTAAAGGTATCAAACACTTTTTGAATATCCCAAGCAGAAGAGTTAGGGAGCCTCAAGTCACTGACCAATAATGTGAGGTCTACGATACTATTTTGGCGGTACATGGGGGACCTCGACTCGTCATCCAGCAACCAGTTAGAGGTCCACACATTAGTCTGTTCCCCTGACCCAATAGTCCTTAGCATACCTGATTTTAAAGCTTCTCTACCATGGAGTATGCTCCTCCAAATGAAAGACGGACGGGAACCAATACTAGCTTCCAGGAAAGACCCATTTTTGAAATATATGCTCTTTAAGGCTCTAGCCATTAGGGAATCAGGTCTCGAGAAAACTCTCCACGCTTGCTTACCAAGTAAAGCTTGATTAAAGCGTCCCAAATCATGAAAATCCAGACCACCCTCTTCCTTGCCCTTACACATAGTGTCCCAAGAAACCCAAGGTAATTTCCTTCTTGAGCCTCCATTGCCCCACCAGAAGTCTCTCATTGCCGAAGTAAGCTTAGCACACAAATCTTTAGGCAATTTAAAGACTGACATGGCATAAACTGGTAGTGCCATACCTATAGACTTCAAAAGAATTTCCTTGCCTCCTTGAGATAGTGTGCGAGCAAACCATCCATGTAATCTATGCTGCAGTTTTTCACGGATGTAATTAAGTATATTCTTCTTAGAGCCTTTAAAGACTTCGGGTAGAACAAGATATGTGCCTTCTCCACCTTCTTTCTCAATCTTGAGGACCTGTTTAATATCTTCACGTAAACCCAGGTCAACCAAATCCCCAAAAATGATAGAAGATTTAGACGGATTGATTTGTTGACCTGACGCATCCCCATATAATTTCAGACATCTGAGGACCTCAAGACTCTCCATCATGTTGGCTCGACACATCAGTAAGCTGTCATCGGCAAACAATAAATGATGCACCGCCGAGCCTTGCTTATCTAGTTTGATCCCTTGGAGACGTCCCTTGGCTTCTGCCTGATTAAGAATACTAACCAAAGCTTCTGCGACGATGATAAATAGGAAAGGCGACATGGGATCACCTTGTCTAATCCCCCGCTCAGGCTTGATGAAGCCATGCGTTCTTCCATTCAAGAGGACTGTATACGACACTGTACTTACACATGCCATCACCCAACAGACCCATTGACGAGCAAAACCTATTCTCTCCATCAAAGTCTCTAAGAAACTCCACTCTACACGATCATAAGCCTTTGACATATCAGTTTTTATGGCCATAAACTGCTCACTTATTGACTTCTTAGTCCTCAAGCCATGGACCATTTCATGCGCGACCACTATGTTATCAGAGATGAGCCTCCCTCCAACGAAAGCGCCTTGAGTATCTGAGATGATGGAGTCCATGATCGGCTTGAGTCTTTCAGATAATAACTTAGAGACTATCTTATACTGCACGGAACAAAGGCTAATAGGTCTCATATCCTTCATCGTTTCCGGTTTAGTTATCTTGGGGAGGAGGCAAAGTTGAGTGTGATTCCAGCCAACAGGTAAGGAGGAGGTGCGAAAGAAACTCCGTACTTCTTCAGTGACCTGAGGACCCACAATCTGCCAGTAGTTGCGGTAAAAAACGCCAGTAAGTCCATCCTCTCCTGGGGCACTACTACCTTTAACAGAGAAAGCAGCTAGTCTGATCTCCTCATCAGTTATCTCCTTTAGCAACGCCTCATTCATCTCCGGAGTTACACGTCTTTGAAAGCCTTCAAACAGGGTCTCAAGGTCTAAAGGGTTAGTACTCATAAAGAGGTCCTCGAAATACTCCACAGCTAAGTGGCCTTTAGCACCTTCAGAAAAGTGTTCAACGCCTCTTTCATCTTTCAGCATTAGAATGTTGTTTCTGATTTTCTTTCCTTTAACAACATTATGGAAGTAAGATGTGTTTTTATCACCTTCTCTAAGCCACTGCTCTCTACTTCTTTGTCTCCAGTATCTTTCCTCCTCCTTGTACGCTTCAGCCAGCTCAAATCTTAACAGCTTCATCTTCCTAGCACTTGGCCAGACCTTAGCGATCTCAAACTCCAGTTCCTTCTGTAGCCGTTGGATTTTAGTCAAAGAGTTGAACTGAGAACTCTTTTTCCATCGGGAAAGCTCCCTTATACATCTTGATAGCCTATCCATTACAGAGGATGTCACACCAGAAGCGTCACCACTCCACCCTCTTGTGATAGCTTCTTCAATTCCCACTTTACCGACCATTCTATTATCAAAATAAAAACGACCAAAACCTCTATCTTCCGGCTCCAGAGAGAACGATAGTAGAATAGGTCGATGATCAGATGGCCACATTTCCAAATACTCTAGATTGGCTCGGGGGAAGAGTTGGAACCATTCGTCGTTCCCAAAGCTTTGATCTAAGCGGCATTGTATCCATATATTATCGCGCCATCCCGCCCAAGACAGAACGTTACCAATCGATCTAACTTCTTTGATCTTACAGTTCTCCACCATATTGCGGAAATCCCAAAAAGTTGACTCATTGCGCAGAGAACCTCCAAGCTTTTCTGAGTTGTCCAGAAGCTCATTGAAATCACCAATAAGTATCCAAGCATTGTTTCTAGACAGACCGATGCTCTCAAGTTTTTCCCAGACGGTGTGTCGACGCTCCCTTACAGGGTCTCCATAGACACAGGTCAAGAAAAAAATAACCGAAACCAAACTTCACATTAAGGTCAATGATCCTCTTATCAGCAGACAGGACCTCAACCTTATAACAATCTTTCCAAAACACTGCTAAGCCTCCACTCAAACCAATAGGCGCCACAGTGAACATCTTATCGTAACACAAATCTTTTTGTAAACCAAGCATGTAAGTATCTTGTTGCTTAGTTTCCGTGAGAAACAAGAAATCCAGAAAATACTTTTTACGCATTTCCGTCAAACGACGAACTGTTTCGGTGTTTCCCGCCCCGCGACAGTTCCAACTCAAAATGTTCATTGGAATGGCAGCGGCCTCAAAATAGAGGCCACTGTATCTTCTTTGGTTTTAGATGTCTTGTTTCCCTTCTCAATCTGAACTCCCTCTGCTTTCCTTTTGGAGGAAGGCACCACTTCATCTGACTGCTTATGAACCGGTGTGGACTTGGACTGCGCATTCTTCGCTAGTCTGATATGTCTTACCCAAGCTGGAGGCCGGTTCCTTCCATTTCTCCTACCCCTCGACGACCCGGTTTGAGAAAACCCAGAGGCTCCTATAGTAAAGACTGCCGGACGTTTTGGTGCAGAAGCAGGACTTATACCAATCTGTTAATGTGAGCTTCTTTACATAAACTTAACTTGGTATTTTACAACTATTTAATTCATGTTAAATTAACAGATTTGGTAGTTATATATATTTTATTAGGAACCTTATTGATGAAGTGGTTGACAGCTCAGATGGTTACTAACTTACTGTTCCGATTTTTTTCTGAATGAAACTATTCCAAAATTTAACAACTGAAACATTGATGTTGTTCTTAGGGCTCCCTTGTTCTTATTGGTCACATAAAAAAAAACTGATGATGTTCTTTGGAGGTAGAAGACCTTAACCTGTTTTGGTCACGTGATCATCTTGATCATTACATTTGGTCCCACCAGATATTCTGTTTCAGAACTGGCTTCATCATACCGACTTAGGGCATCATTATCGGTAGCAACTTTTCAGGGTTCTTAAATTTTTTTTTTTTTTTTCTGATTTAAAATAAAAAAATCAATCGTGGACCGTTACGGATCAGTGGAGTCTGCAAACAGTACAAAGACCAAATAAAAATATCTCTTAATTAAGAAACTTCTTTCCTCGGTTTTACAATTTTTGTGGTCCCCCCTTAAGATCTCATCTAAAATACACCAATAATCTTGCTCTTAGACATGCCATTAATTCATATATACATGTTTTATACTAGTTTTTATCGTAATTAATTATTCTCTTTGGTATACTTTTGTATGTCACTTGAATAATATTAGGAATAAGAAAATGAAAATTTAGAAAACTACATATAATATATATTGAGAATGATTTATACAGTTAATGGTGACAAAAATATAAAAAATAAAACTTTTGTTATTTTTATGTATATATTTTTAAAATTATTCATATATATTATAAAAACAACATGAAAATTATATGAGTTTAATATGTATCAAATTTTGTTCCTAAATGGCCAAAAGAGTTTAGAAATAAAATGTAATATTTATAACATCACTTTTTCATAATGGTTATTATTTAGAATCACAACAAATAATAATACAAGGATAAATGATATTACAGGAGAGTTTGGGCATGAAATTTACATTCCTATATGTAGCATGCTGTTTCAGTTGGTGAGTTTGGTTTGCACACAAATTACCAAATTGAATTAAAAATTGGTTTGATTTAGTATTTGGTTGGTTCGATTTATTAAAAAAATATAAAATTCAACATAATTAAGTTTCAATTTTGGTTATATTTCAGTTTAGTTTAGTTACAAAAATTGAATAGTTTCGGCTACTTAGGTTAAGGCGATAGATTCAGTTTCGGCCGGGTCAAAACTCAAACCAAATTTCATGAGAGCTACTGTTTTGAAATATTAGTATATTTGAAAATGATTTAAGTGGACCCTAAGGGTTGATGTTTTGGAATGGAAATGTACAAAAAGGAGAATTTAAGAAAAAAACGTTGGACCAAAAAGGCCACACCAGGCCACCACATCTCAACTGAAACGAAAATGCCTCGGGAAACATTATAAAGTTCTATTAGTTTGTACTTTGTACTAAAATCGTTATGAGAATCTGACTTGGAAGCGGGTGAGCTGGACGTGCCCTAAACATGAAAATTAAGCTATTTGCTTAATTTAAGGTAGATGTTCATGTACTTAGAGCTAGAGGTTTTCGAATTTGTATCATATGCATAAGTTCTATTGGAGTGTTTAAAACTATAGATAAAATTCATCAGTTCCGTGGACAGACAAAAAAGGATAAGATTCAGTTCGATTACTTTCGAATTTGGTTCAGCTGGAATTTAACAAATATCTTTAATCACCAAAAATCAAAAAAACAAAAAAAAAATCTAGAATATTTAAGTTATTTAATAATTCAATAAAAACTATTCAAACTATATAAATTATCTGAAAATGAACCAGAACCCCTATATAAAAAACTGCATAAGCTCCCTGAAAATATTAGAAAATATTTAAATTATTTAAACTATATAAAAATTATTTTTGGATTTTTGGTATAGGTTGGCTTGGATATTACCCCAAATTTGAAATTTCTATTC
Organism: Brassica oleracea var. oleracea; assembly: GCF_000695525.1. Lineage (NCBI taxonomy): Eukaryota > Viridiplantae > Streptophyta > Magnoliopsida > Brassicales > Brassicaceae > Brassica > Brassica oleracea. The sequence continues at coordinate 19,456,910 of NC_027755.1, forward strand.
GCAAACCACTTTCGAATATTTTTTATAAAAATATGATCGAAATCAGGTTTTTGGTGGGTTCAAATTTTTTTTTCGAGCCCTATGTTTGACCATTAAAAAGAGAACTTGCACTTAATCGTCATAGTTATAATTACATGGGCCCTACAAGGGATTTGGTTTTGCAGGGAAATCATTTATTTGATGATCCCCAAGGTTTCACTTTCGTTATATATACTATGCTTTCTTCACATTAATGGTTTTCACACAAGAAAGAAGAAAAAAAGCAAGAAAACAGAAGCAAAGAACATGGACTCGAACAAGAAGATGGGTAAATTTTTATAAATTTTTAGTTGTCACTTTCACGTTCTTTTCTAATGTGTGTTTTGTATATTTTGTAGTTGAGGTGAAGAAAGTGAGAGCATCTTTATCGGGCGTATGTAGGGGGTTTCCTATGTTTTAAAAAAAATCAAAAATACAAATAAATGGAAAACACGTCTTTTATTTTGGCTTAACAAGAGACGTTTCTAGGGAACACGTGTAGGCAAAATGAGAGGAGAGAGGGGGAGCGTGTTCTCGTTTCGTCATTTCTCTTTCTCGAAACGTCTCCATTTTCGTATTGGAGGAGATCAGAGAAGACGATTGGCGAGTCAACACTCCTCGAAAGCGGAAGCTGAGATCCGATTCCGCCGCGGAGGTTGCAGTAACCGAGGTCTCGACGCGATGAAATGGAAATCTCATCGACGATGTGTTGTTTCAAGCCCAAGGACGCCTATAACGGTAATTTCTAGCGATTAAGACTTGTTTAGTTACGAATGGAATCAATCCGATTGAAGTTCTTATTGGATGTATCATCATCATTAGATCGAATTATTGCTGGAATTTTATAATTTGATTTATTACTGATTATACGATTGCAGGAGGTTGAGAAAGAATCTAATGGAAAGCTATTTGATTGTTTAGATGTTAAATCGAAGTGGAATCCTAGAGGTATACATGAAACTTCAGTGTCGTAATTATTTCAATGCTCTCAGTTTTGTTGATGTACAAGTGTAATGCACAGATGATGATCAAATGAAAGCTGTGAAGGAGGCATTGCACGTTTCCAAGGCACCATCAACTGTTGTTTTCTGTGAGGACGAGCAAAGACTGTTTTAGAGTTTGTAAAAGCTTGCACGGAACATAAGAAGGCTGGGAGTTTGTACATATGTGGCTGCCTTGGAACTGGGAAGTCATTGTCGATGGAGAAAGTTAGACAACAGACTCAAGACTGGGCAAAGCAGGTGATCAATCTTGTCTCTTTATCTTATGGACTTGTGAATCTATATATCAACATAAAAGACTGATGTTCGTTTATGAGTTATTTTAGGAAGGCTTGCCTTGCTTGGAAACAGTGTCTGTTAATTGCACGTCATTGACCAAAACAATAGATATATTCTCCAAGGTAAGACCTTATGCAATTGATTTACATCCAAGTTCTTGGTTTCATATCGGTATAGTTGTTTATTGGGTTGTTTTGGATTCAGATACTTGGTGAAAACGAGACAGGGAAGAAAGCTGTTGCCTCCTCTTCACCTCTACAACAACTTCAGATTATGTTTTCTCAAAAGCAACAATCACCTAGCTCAAAGATGATGTAGGTTCTTTTTCATTCATGTGGTTGCTGCGATCTGATCACCTGCTCAGATTGTTGTTTTTGCTGTTCTATAATTTTTTTTTAAGAACCCATAGTTAAGAAACTTGCAATAAACCACCTAAATATTCAAATCTCTTTCTAAGTCTGTTAACTCACATTTACACTTTAAAAACTATTAAAAATTAACTAAGAGACCCTTTAAAGGGTTTAGGATAATGATGCTCTGAGGAAGGAAGCAAAAGGTGGGAAAACGTACATAGAAATTCAGAGGAAAATGAAGAATGATATGAAAATTGGCATGGATCTGAAGAAAGAAGACACAGAAGAAGATGATGATGAAGAAGAGGGGTCTGAAGAAGAAGATGATGAAGAAGAGGGGTCTGAAGAAGAAGAAGAAAAAGAAGAAGAAGAAGAAGAAGAAGAAGAAGAAGAAGAAGAGACCACTTCTGACGAAGAAGACAAGGAAGTGAAAGATCTGAAGATTGTGAAGTAAGGTTACTTATCAAAGAAGTTTTTAGTTTAAGATGGTTTGCTAGTGGATGTTTAGACTTCTTAGACAATATCACTTAAATTAGACGTTTTATTTTAACGGGAAACTAGTCCAGTTTACTTGTTTTATCCTCTATCTAATCATATGTAGACCAATTTAGATTATGAACTGATATTATATTTAAGGGAAGTTTCTGACTATCTATATATGATGTTACATATGATTTCAACATTCTCGGGTTATTTGTGTGAACCTCTCTTTTCAAGACAACTTAGAGAAACTAGTGATTACAAAACCGAAGATACTCTCAAAGTTTTCCCCGTCGAGAAAACAATAAAAAAATTTAAATTCTCTCTTTTTTCTCTCCTCTGAACACCTTCCTCTCGCCGTCGTTCTTGTGGCCAACGGTGCGACGGGTCGCTGCCCCTTCTCCTCCGGCCTGTCGCTGCCTCCTCTACTTCCCCTGTCTCCTGCTTCAGTGCTCATCTAAGAACTTCCCATCTTGGTCCCTCTTGTCCGAAATGAAAAAGGCGTGAATGCGTGATTTAGGATCTCGTTGGGGACTTCTTCCCGTTCTGTCGTCGAACAGCGCTGTTTCGTTTATGCCTTAATCCTCTTCTGCCTGCTGATAGGAGTCTCTGTCTCCTCTGCTTCTCAAGTTTCAGAAAGAAGACGACCACAGTTACATGCTGTCTCGATGTTCTGTAGCCTGTCTTCTTTGTAAGATGCTTAGCTTGCGCGATGAGATCAAAGCTGGAGTAGTTGACAAATTAGGTTTTGATATTCTTCTTTCTTATTCATATGGCGTTAACTAGCCCTCACATATATACTCATACAATCCCGACCTTATAGGAAACTTTACATAACCGAAGATATGGCCAAATCATATTTATAGGATCTTAACATATCCCAATACCCCCCTCAAGTTGGAGCATATAAGTTTTGAATGCCTAACTTGAGAAGAAAAGCATCAAACTCCTTTCGTCACAATGCCTTCATTAGTATATCTGCCAACTGCTCCTTTGTAGAGACATGAAACGGTTTGACAATGCCTCGAACAATATCATCACGAACAAAATGACATTCCGACTCCACATGCTTGGTTCTCTCATGAAAAACTGGATTGTTGCTAATATGGATAGCTGGTTTACTATCACACCTGATCGTCATTGGCTCGTCATGCCGTATTCCGAAATCAAGTAACAAAGTTTTGAGTCCTCGAAGTTCTGCAGTTACCTCAGCCATTGCCATGTACTCTGCTTCCGCGGAAGACCGAGAAACTGAATCTTGTTTCTGTGTTCTCCATGATATTGGCGATTCTCCAAACTGCACGAACCATCCCGTAAGTGATCTTCTCGACAATGGACATCCTCCCCAATCTGAGTCACACCATCCAGTGATATGTTTTTGTGAGTCAGCTCGCAGCAAAATTCCTTGCCCCAACGTCCCTTTAAGATATCGAACCAACTTGAGTGCAGCCAACCAATGTTCCTCTCGCGGTTTATTCATAAACTGTGATTAAACATGTATAGAGTATGTAAGATCAGGACGTGTCGCAGCTAGATAAATGAGACGTCCCACCAGACGCCTATAGGTTCCCGGATCAGCTAACAAGGCTCCATCAGCCTTCACAAGCTTATGGTTTTGATCAATGGGAGACCCAGCCGGTTTACAACCAAGTAGACCAACTTCATTAACAATATTTGTCGCATATTTTCTTTGGCAAAGATAAAATCCAGTCTTGCTTCGTGCTACCTCGATACCCAAAAAATACTTAACTGCTCCAAGGTCTTTTATCTTAAAACAAGTAGCCAAGTAATCCTTGAACACTTTGATCGCTTGAGACGACATTCCAGTTATAATCAAATCATCAACATAAATCAATATGCACAATCGAATCCCTTTCTTAGAGTACACGAAAAGAGAATGATCAGACCGTGACTGCGTAAACCCATATGCTTGGAGGGCATGTGACAACTTAGCAAACCAACAACGAGGAGCTTGCTTAAGACCATATAATGATTTTTGTAATCGACAAACACGAGTTTCTCCTTTATCTCTGAAACCTGGTGGCAATTTCATATACACTTCTTCATTTAAATTCCCATGAAGAAACGCATTGTGAACATCCATCTGATGAACTTTTTGGTTCTCTTTAGCCGCAATATCAAGAAATAGTCTCATTGTTGTCATGTGTGCAACTGGCGCAAATGTTTCTTCGTAATCAATCCCTTCTTCTTGATGATTTCCTAACACCACCAGACACCAGACGAGCCTTGTATCTCTCTATTGAACCATCAGCTTTGTACTTAATTGTAAAGATCCATTTACATCCAAGCGCTTTCTTTCCTGGAGGTAGATGCTCTAGTCGCCAAGTATTTGCTGCTTCCAAAGATGTAATTTCACAATCAACTGCAACTCCCCATCGTTCATCTTTCATAGCTTCAGCGTATGATCTCGGTTCCATATTAGCCAACATTGCCACGACAAAGTCGAAATGTTTCTGTGAAAAACGGTCACATGAAACAAAGTTACAAATTGGATATTTCGTACCTGAGGATGGCTGAGGGGCGGGTGTCGTTGCAGAGAGAGAGAGGAGGGTTGTGAAGTAGCAGCCGTTTGAACAACATAGTCCTTGAGTCTTGTAGAAGTGTACTTTTGTCGATGTCCTCTACCAAGAGGTTCGCTAGAGTATGTTACCGGAGCTTGCGAAGTCTCACTACTCGGGGATGATTCAGTATTATTCTGAATTTGCGTCTCCTCCTCACCATCACTATCCAAAACTTCTCCTGTAGGTGGAACACCTAACTCTCCATTGGATACAGGAGCTACATCACTGACCGCAAACGGGAATGTGGTTTCCTGAAACACGACATCACGTGAGACAAAGACACTATGGCTTTCTAAATCATACAATTTCCATCCCTTTTTCCCATAGGGATATCCTAGGAAGACACACCGCCGACTGCGAGTCGCAAACTGATCACCTTTATGATTCAAATTATGCGCATACGCTAAGCATCCCAAGACTCGTAAATGCTTAAATCCTGGAGCATGACCAAACAACAACTCAAACGGAATTTTATTTTTCAGCAATACAGACGGAGTGCGATTAATCAAATAAGCAGCCGTGAGTACACATTCCCCCCAGTATTCGATCGGAAGACTAGCCTGAAACCGTAAGGCTCTCACGATATTAAAAATATGTCTATGCTTGCGTTCCACTCGTCCATTTTGTTGTGGAGTATGAACACAAGAAGTCTCATGTATGATACCTTGCTCCTGAAAAAATCGCGTAAGACATGTAAACTCAGTCCCATTATCACTTCGAATCCTTTTAACCTTCTGAGAAAACTGTCTTTCGATCATTGTGATGAAGTTTCGAATTTGCAGTGGCGCCATTGCTTTATCAGCCAGAAGATACAACCATACAGCTCGAGAATGATCATCTACGATTGTTAGAAAATATTTGGATTCACTGAAAGTTGTTGTGCGATATAGACCCCATAAATCACAGTGAATCAAATCAAAATTATCTTTTGCATTATTCAAACTGTCTGGAAAACACTGCCGAGTTTGCTTAGCTCGAAAACAGACATCACAATTCTTAATAGAAAGCTCATTATTACTACTACTAGATGATCTCCGAACCCCAGGTATGCATTCTGTTACTTGAAGAGACGGATGACCCATACTACTATGCCATAAAACCAAATCCTTGCAAACTTCAGTATGTAGGGAAGTCGCGATCTCCACTCCTTGAAACCGGTACAACCCCTTTCCCTCTCATTCACCCGCCCCAATCAGCATCCTCATTGCTCGGTCCTGCAAAACCATGAGTTTATCAGTCACTTGTCTGACCAAATAATTGTCTGTCACGAGTTGTCCAAGCGAAATCAAATTTGTATGAAATCCATCGACATAGTAAACATTCTGTAATGACAGTTGAGATGTCAATCGAACTGTTCCCTGTTTGAGGGTCATGACATCGGCTCCTGCAGGTAACATAACTGACACTGGCGTAATGTCACGAATGTCCTCGAGCAAGTCTAACCGGCCAGTCATGTGGTGAGTCGCTCCAGTATCAAGTATCCAAAATATATCATTACTCTTACCACTCAAGTTCGTTGCGGATTGTCCCGCACTGATGAGTTTTTGAATTGCAGCCCACTGGTCGTCTGAAATTCCTATCAATCCCTGATGATCACGGTCCATTATTTCACTAGTCGAACCAGAAGTAGCCATGTTCACTTGTGCTGCATTAGCTCTGGAAGAACCACCACGACCCTGACCAGCTGATGAAGGAGCACGATCGTCCGACTGGTTTTTGTTCCTTTCTCCCCACCATTCAGGAAACCCAATCACTTTAAAACATGCAGAAGTTTCATGTCCTGCTTTTCCACACATCGAGCACTGTTTGGACCAGTCCCGACTTCCTTGTCCTCCACGATTCGTAGATGAATCACTCGTGCTCGGTTTCGAGAGCTCCCTGCTGTATACTGTCCCGGGTCTCCGATTGAAAGCAGTCTGAGCCGCGAAGCTCATCACCGGATTATCAGCTGTAGTGTTCGAGTGCAAGGTTTCATTCTGAGACACTGTCTGATATACGCTGTCTAGGTCCGGGAGAGGAGTGATCACACATATCTGTGAGCGGATCACCCCATGAACAGAGTCATCTAATCCTGACAGGATATCATGTACGCGCAATATCTCTCTCTCCTTCTCATGCGCCGAATTCAGATCACATTCACACTTGTTACATGTGCAAACTTTAGACTTCATACACTCTGCAATACCATCCCATAACTTAGTTAGACGACCGAAGTAGTCGTCCACAGTCAATCCGTTTTGGTTACATGTAGCAAGCGAGTTTCAAAGTTGATGTAGTCTTGCTCCGCTCTTGAGAGAGAATCTCTTCTTGATTATGTCCCACAGATCTTTAGCTATCTCTCGTGTGGATATGGAAGATCTCAACTTGGGATCAATAGTTTGCTTGATCCACCCTACCAAGAGATGGTTATTTGCAGTCCAATCGTCAAGATAAGGTGAGTCAGCAGCTGGTTTCGGGAGACTTCCATCAAGGAAGCCAAACTTCTTTCTGGAACTAAGTGCCATATAGATTCACATCCCACTCATCATAGTTGAGACCGTTGAGCAGAGAGTGAGAGATGACTGCACCCGGGTTGTCGTTTGCACTTAGATCATATGGAGTTATAGTCTTGTACTTCGGGTTGTTATTTGTTGTGAGCACCATTACTCTGTTTTGTTGAGTGAAAACAGAGCACCAGAGTTTTCAATCGTCGGTTACGTCTCCCTTGCGATTGCAAGAAGATTCGGTCAAGATCGGAATCGAAAAACTAAAGAGAATTTGTGTTTCTAGGTCCAAGCTCTGATACCATGACAAATTAGGTTTTGATATTCTTCTTTCTTATTCATATGGTGTTAACTATCCCTCACATATATACTCATACAATCCCGACCTTATAGGAAACTTTACATAACCGAAGATATGGCCAAATCATATTTATGGGATCTTAACATATCCCAATAGTAGTAGAACCTCTGCTTCCGTGGCCTTGCACCTCACCAGTTCTTCATTTTCGGGCTTCTCCGGAGTGGACAACGTCTGAAGTAAACTTCACCGGGTTCTGATGGCCGGACCAAGCCTTTGCCAACATTGCTTCGCCGGAATTGCCTTCGGGGGATGGTCTGCGGGTCCTCCAATGATCTTTGTTGCTTTGATGCAGGTCACGGCATCTAGGCTATTCGGAGATCTACTAAGCTAATTGGTTGTTCAAGATAACTCACTCTAGCCAAGTTTTAACCATGTTTAAACCTTCATTGCTCTAGGAAAGTCTTTTTTTACTTTTTTTGTGGCTTCTCTAAGACATTTATGCTTTGATTAGCTTTCTTAGATGCACTAGGATTTGATTTCATCATACCTTATTGTGTATCTCTTATGCCATTACAAGCTAATGAAAATTCACATACTTAACAAAAAAAAAATGATTACAAAACCTAATACGAGGGGACGACCAGCGTGGTCGCATACCAACGTAATTGTGGCGCATTAAAGATATCAGAAGTGGGAATAACAAAACAAGAACATCTTGATAATACTTTAATTTGCACGTTTCAGTATAATTTTAGAAGAAAGTAAGGGTATATCAGTTTTAGCTATGTAAATTTAGGTGCAATCGTATCTGAACTGCGAATGAATGGAGAGTTTGACAGTACAAAGTTTATTTTGATAAAGGAAATAATAATGCTAACATTAATTGAAGTTTCTGTTGATATATTTTCAAACAAATGAGTTCCTTTGAGGTTGAGAAAAGAACATTAACCTGTAACAATATGCAATATGATCTCAAGCAATTAGTACTATTATTTATGCATAAGTTAAATAGCTAAACCCAAGCCAGAAAGGTTTCGTTTTATCTCTCTAACTTCACGTTTCTCTCAAGTAATTTTCTCTAACAACTCTCCTTTCAACATTCTTTGGTTTGTCATTCTTTCTCTTATATCTGATCTGATCTTCACAAATATTTTGTCCATTGTGACCGTTTAAATTTTTTATTACATAAAGATAACATTCGAGCAAAAATATATATATTAAGGGAAGGAAATAAACCGATGAAACATTACATTCAAATTCAACGGCTACCATCCTAAGTGAGATTATATTTTTTTATAGAAAATTATAACAGCTGAACTCAGCACTCAGCAGGCATGACTTTGTATCTCGACTTATCATTACAATAAGAGTAAAACATTAGCTTTCTCCTAGCCCAATCCATGGCTGCGATCTGATTCTTTGATAATGTGGCAAAATCTTGACCGTCAACAGGGTCCAGACTGGAAACCGACCCGCCCGACTTGGTGCATGGGCCAGGCCCAGTAGAGGAGCCGTTATTAACGGAGCAGCCGCTTAACTTTACGTCAGCTATGGAAGCCATGAAGGGACCATACTTGTAGTTGACTGGATACTTACCGCCGTGAGTGGCCCATTCTGAACCGTCCCAAACGGTGACGTAAAGAGACATCGGTTTAGATGGATATGCGCTCATGAAAGCTCCTCGGTTCGGAAATTCTCTAACCGGAATGTTGTCTACCAAAAATCTGTAAAGTCATTCACCGGTTCAGTTAAATTAATATAACAATTGGTGAACGTGGTATGAAATATAAATCATTGAATCCTGACTAGTTTGTTACTATAGTGTTTAAAATAACTATTGAATTCACAAAAGAAAAACTTATTAATTCTAAAATATAATTACTAAATATGTTGGACTAGTCTTGGAATATCAAGTTGTATCTTTAGTAGATGACAAATACTCATTTTGATGTTTAGTGTTGTACTGTTATATAACAATTCAAACAACTGTACAGAAAAAGACATTCTAGATTTTATTGTTAATGAAGCATTGCCTAAGGGATTCATGAACATATATAATAGTATTTTTTTTATTGCATGGCTTTTCTTGGCTTTTCATCAACGCGCCTATTATTGGCTTATTTTGCAAATAAATATAAACAATACTATTTCTTTAAGAAAAGAAGAAGAGGAAGATCAAACATAGTCAACGGACGTGTTGCTTACACAATATGGTGGGAGTTCCAAATGAGAGTATAGTCGTGAAAGGCTTGAGTTGGATCAAACCAATAATAGAACTTCTCTTCTCTTCCTGTTTTCAAACTCCCATTTGCATACACATTCGTTTGGATCGACCAATCGTCTCTCCTGCTTCTACCCAACAATTCTATGTCTATCTCGTCGTGGTTCTTCGGATAACTCTCTGCGTTTGACAACTGCACGTAGAGAATATACATTAGTATACCTTCCAAAATACTATATTTGACAATTCAACACTTCATATAAAAAATATAATATATGCTATACTACGTTATATGTCTACACGAGACATTAAATCATAATATACTTACATAGAAAGCAACCACAACACCAGAGGCAAATCCAGCGGGAAGCTTGAGTCTTGCACTGAAAAATCCATAATGATACGTGTTCTTTGTCACCAACCCAGCTCCTACAAATATATTACATCAATATTAATTTTTTTTGCAGAATATGACTATATGAGCCTAACCATTTATATATTTTTTTTTTGTCTCTCTAACAACAATTGTACATATGTATTAAAAGTATATGGGTCAGTAATCAATTTCGCCTGTAATGTGACCCCCAAGCAATTAATAATGTTTTCAATGTATATCTATTATGGAAGTTTATCAAAAAATATATACTTAAAAGGAAAAACAGAGTAAACAAAGTCTAGACTCTAGAACGTAACAGAGGAAACGAAAACAGAACAGAAGTGTGTAGAGTTTAACTAGTTACCAGAGGATTTGTCGAGAGTGAGTTTGGCGAGAGAGTCATTGATGATAATATTGTGATCCCCAAAACGTTTGGAGAAGCCGCTTTCAATGGCGATTCTACTGAACTGATCTGTGAGACGTGTCACGTTTGGTGTTGTGAATTTTCTGCTGTGTGAACAAACCAAAGAAAATGAACAAAGACAAAACACAACTGCTGTTTCCCACATAATCTTCATGTTGTTGTTCTTCAAAGACGCCATTTTTTGCTTCTCTTTGAAAAATGGTTACTGATATGTGTGTGTTATGTTACTTATGTAGAAAATGCCTCTCTGAATATATAGAGAAGTGTTGCGGAAAGGTGCGAGGGGTAAAATGGGTATTTTAGAAAATGGGTTGTTCATAAGCTGGCACTTTTGCTCTGATTTTCATAAGAACAGAATCCACCATCATGGATTTCTTTATGTCTTGTTACTGAGAATGTTCGCATATAAATGTCTTTAACACATAAAAGGTTAGGAACATCTTTATAAAAGTATTCATGTAACGATGTTGGCTCCGTGAATTCATTAGTAATTTTTTTTCGTTTATCATATTCACCATTTGTGACACACCAAAAATAATATAATACACATATTATATAACCATATAATTTATATATTTTCATTTAAGTCAATACTCAAATGTTTTTTTATCACAGCATATGAATCTTATTTGTTTATTTCGCATTGATCGCTTGTATATTCACAATCCACATTATAGGACCATAATGAGAAAAAGAAAACATTGTATTAATATATGCACATGTCAGACTAATAAAAAAATTCTATCAATTTGTGAAGGAAACATATGCATGTGAGAACTCACTATAATTAGAATACAGTTCTTATTTGATACTATAAAGTTTTTGCTAATCGGTTGAGTTTATTTGATTAAACCTTACTTTTATGTATACCATGCTTTGCCTTCTCCGTTCCTCTTTTGCCTTTGTTGCCTTTGCTGTATAAAGCATATTTCTTCTCTCTTTCTTATCTTTGTTAATTGTTTTTCTGAAAACTGCATTAGAACATCTTAATAGTTAAGACACCGAATAAAACATTGGAATTATTTGGCAGTATTGTATGGAGATCAAATATTTTGAAAATAATTAAAAGAAATATATATAAGGGGATCGTATAAATTTAAGTATATATTAAACTGTTTTTGTTTTGGTTGGTCCTATTGGTATATATCAAACAATTTCATTAAATAAATGAATACAAATCGGTGTATTAAATATAAAAAATAAACTTAATAAAAGATGAGGTGATGGAAAAAAATGGAAAAGAGGAGAAAAGACAAGAGAGTTTATGATGTAAACATAAACAAGTTGGTATGCAATTCATTACAGCGGCATTCAAGCTGGCAAATTACAGATGGTTCATATCAAACCTTAACCAACCAATCAAATCTGCAGTCTTAACATTTATTTATAACTGATATTGTATATATTAGTGTCTTTTTTTTTTTTGAACTGGTATATATTAGTGTCTTGTTATTATTGTTTTCTTCTTGATTTTTATTTTTATTATCATCGTTTAATACTAGCTTAGATTCGGTGGACAATATTACGTATCCTCTCACCTTGATCATGTCACCCTAACTAACTTCACAGCACACAATCATACCTTTATATATATATGTATACAAAGATTACTAAATCTCATTATTTGAAAATAATTAATGATATTTCATGCTGATTTCAATCACTACCTTAATATTCTCTTCATTTCATTTTAATTATCGTTTTAGAATTAGACACACAGATTAAGAAAAATATCATGAAATATAAAAATATCATGAAATATAAAATCAATAAATTTTGCATTGAAATTATAAAACAACAATTATTTTGAAACGAAAATTTTACTCTACAACGACAATTAAATCAAAACAGAATGAGCACTTAAAGGAATCCGTTGGCTAGTAATCTGAATAAAGCAAGCCAGTTTGAACCAAAAAAATCATATTACACCTGATAAACCAGGTTTAGAATTGAACCAAAACGTTCAAGTCTGATGAAAGCATACAGTCGAGCATTTAAAATTGTTTTGGTCGTGTCTCTCCCTCGACACAATCCATTAAACCAAGAGTGCTAGAAGCCTAAAACACTGTAGAATCTAAAAGGGTTCTGTATCCAAAAGATGCAAGCATTCTCTATAGCCCCAGCCTAGGCCGGTCATTTCTGCGCCTTCTACTACACTCTCTATCTCTCTTTCTCCTTATTGCCTCTGTCTTGTCTTTCTCCAAATGCGCAACAAAACATCAGCATCAAACGGTATTGACTTTACTTATTTAGTCACGAGTTTAGGGAAATCATGACCTTCTATAGTGCAACATAGGTGGAAATCTTTTGTTACCGTTTTTTAACATATGTACTAATGAATCCATCAGAAGTTGATTCTGTAAATTATATCTTAATTGGAAACACAAGCCAGAGAATACGATTATAAGATATCTGATTCCAAAAGATTTAAAGACGCATCCTAATGCAAGGCTACTCAAACTAAAACTCAGTTTTGGCTACAATTATTTACACCCGCAACCATGCAACACAAGAGGCACGTACCATGACAATATAACAAAAAAGATCAGAAGAAAGTTTACTTACCAGTACATAATCAAGCCGTCCCAACCACAAGTACCGATTTTACTCTGTTCCAAAGGATGCCATTCAGCTCCAATGCATACTCCATTGTGACATTTAAGTGTCCTGAAGACGTTACAGCTCTTCCAGTCCCAAAACCAGCAACAATGTGCCCTGCAAACCTCTTCTTCTTATTCAGCTGAAACCTTTCCCTCGTACCATAGATCAGAATCTGGGTATTCAAACTCTGTGCCGCAAGCCAGTTTCCACTAGGGTGAACAGATACGGCAGGCATAGAGTGCATATGAGGCTCACTGATATACTTGATAACCACAGGTATCCCAAACTCCCACACACGTAGAGACTTATCATCACCTTGACATGACAAACCTTCTGTTATTATCCACAAAAGTGATTGTATTAACCGCACCCAAATGCTGTTCATACTCTTGCGTAATCTCCCCTGTTTTTCATTTTTTTTTGAAAAAAATATGTATTTTTAAAGAACACATAAATTTCGAGAAAAATTCAAAAATATGGCAATGCATAGTTGCATCGTGCACTAACATATGATGAATGTCAAAGAGTTTTGAAACATTTGTTGTCTCCGTTTCTCAAGAGAATAGTGATATTATAGTAGTTACGCCACCAATATAGGGAGTATTATGAAGTTTTACTAAATTAATTGATAAAAAAATTAAAAAGATCCTCATGTACCATGAAAGAGAGTTTAATATATATTAATACAAATATATAATGTGTTTAGAAATTTTAAAACAACGCTAAAGATCATATACTTCAGTATATAGATCATTTACCGAAAAACTTAATATTTTCGTAGGGACACATAGATTTTAAAAAAAAATTCAAAAATATGACAATATTTTTTTAATGCATAGTTGCAAACTGGACTAACATATGATGAATGCCAAAGAGGTTTGGAACTTTTGTTGTCTCCGTTTCTCTAGAGAATAGCGATTTTATAGTGGTTAGTCAACCAATTTAGGGAGTATTACGAAGTTTTACTAAATTAATTGATAAAAAAATTAAAAAGATGCTCATGTACCATGAAAGAGAGTTTAATATATATTAATACAAATATATAATGTGTTTAGAAATTTTAAAACAACGCTAAAGATCATATACTTCAGTATATAGATCATTTACCGAAAAACTTAATATTTTCGTAGGGACACATAGATTTTAAAAAAAAATTCAAAAATATGACAATATTTTTTTAATGCATAGTTGCAAACTGGACTAACATATGATGAATGCCAAAGAGGTTTGGAACTTTTGTTGTCTCCGTTTCTCTAGAGAATAGCGATTTTATAGTGGTTAGTCAACCAATTTAGGGAGTATTACGAAGTTTTACTAAATTAATTGATAAAAAATTAAAAGGATACCCATGTACCATTAAAAAGAGTTTAATATACATTAATACAAATGTACAATGTGTTTATAAATTTTAAAACAACACTAAAGATCATAGGCTTCAGTGTATAGAGCATTTACCGAAAAACTCAATATTTTCGTAGGGGTAAGTAAACACACAGATTTTGAGAAAAATTCAAAAATATGATAATATCATTTTAATGCATAGTTGTATCTTACACTGACATATGATGAAGGTCAAAGAGGTTTGAAACCTTTGTCGTCTACTTTTCTCAAGAGAATAGCGATTTTATATTGGTTAGTCCACCAATTTATGGAGTATTACGAAGTTTTACTAAATTAATTGATAAAAAATTAAAGCGAGTCCCATGTACTCTGAAAGAGAGTTCAATATACATTAATACAAATGTAGAATGTGTTTTGAAATTTTAAAACAACACTAAAGATCAAAGGCTTCAGTATATAGAGCATTTACCAAAAACCTCAATATTTTCTTAGGGTAACACATAGATTTTGAGAAAAATTCAAAAATATACTGTTTTAATGCATAGTTTCATCCTGCAGTAACATATTATGAAGGTCTAAGAGATTTTGAACCTTTGTTTTCTCTGTTTCTCTAAAGAATAGTGCTATTATAATGGTTAGTCCACCAATATATGGAGTATTATGAAGTTTTACTAAATTAATTGATAAAAAAATAAAACGATGCCCATGTACCATGAAAAAGAGTTTAATATACATTAATACAAAAGTAGAATATGTTTAGAAATTTTAAAACAAGACTAAAGATCATATGCTTCAGTATATAGAGCATTTACCGAAAACTCAATATTTTCGTAGGGAGTTTAACACATAGATTTTGAGAAAAATTCAAAAATATGATAATATTGCTTTAATGCATAGTTGTATCCTGCACTAACATACGATGAATGTCAAATAGGTTTGGAACTTTTGCTATCTCCGTTTCTCTAGAGAATAACGATTTTATAGTGGTTAGTCCACCAATTTAGAGAGTATTATGAAGTTTTACTAAATTAATTGATCAAAAATTAAAATGATTCCCATGTACGATGAAAGAGAGTTTAATATACATTAACACAAATGTAGAATATGTTTAGAAATTTTAAAACAACACTAAAGATCATAGGCTTCATTATACAGATAATTTACCGAAAAACTCAATATTTTCGTAGGGGTTAACACATAGATCTTGAGAAAAATTGAAAAATATGACAATACTGTTTTAATACATAGTTGAATCCTTCACTAACATATGATGAAAGTCAAAGAGGTTTGAACTTTTTTTGTCTCTGTTTCTCTAGAGAATAATGATTTTATAGTGGTTAGTTCACCAATTTAGGGAGTATTATGAAGTTTTACTAAATTAATTGATAAAAAATTAAAACGATGCCCATGTACAATGAAAAATAGTTTAATATAAATTAATACAAAGGTATAATATATTTTAAAATATTAAAACAACTCTAAAGATCATGGGCTTCAGTATATAGACATTTACCGAAAACTCAATACTTTCGTAGGGGGTTTAACACATAGATTTTGAAAAAAAATTCAAAAATATGACAATACTTTTTTAATGCATAGTTGCATCCTACACTAACATATGATAAATCTCAAAGAGGTTTGTAACATTTGTTGTCTCCGTTTCTCTAGAAAATAGCGAAAAACTCAAATATAAAAATATGACAATACTGTTTTAATGCATATTTGCATCCTACACTAACAGTATATAGACATTTACCGAAAACTCAATACTTTCGTAGGGGGTTTAACACATAGATTTTGAGAAAAATTTAAAAATATGACAATATTGTTTTACTGCATAGTTGGATCCTGCACTAAAATATGATGAATGCCAAAGATGTTTGGAACCTTTGTTGTCTCTTTTTCTCTAGAGAATGGTGATATTATAGTGGTTAGTCCAACAATATATGGAGTATTATGAAATTTTACTAAATTAATGGATAAAAAATTAAAAGGATGCCCATGTACCATGAAAGAGAGTTTATAATACAAAAATAAAAATGTAGAATGTGTTTAGAAATTTTAAAACAACACTAAAGATCATAGGCTTCAGTATATAGAGCATTTACCGAAAATTCAATATTTTCGTTGGGGGAGTTAACCTATAGATTTTGAGAAAAATTCAAAAATCTGATATTGTTTTAATGCATAGTTATATCATGCACAAACATATACTGAGTCTCAAAGAGGTTTGAAACTTTTATTGTCTCCGTTTCTCTAGAGAATAGCAATTTTAAATGTGGTTAGTCCACAAATTTAGGGAGTATTATGAAGTTTTACTAAATTAATTGATAAAAAATTAAAACAATTCCCATGTATGATGAAAGAGAGTTTAATATACATTAATACAAATATAGAATTTTTTTAAAAATTTTAAAACAACACTATAGATCATAGGCTTCAGTAAATAGAGCATTTACCGAAAAACTCAATATTTTAGTAGGGGTTGTTAACACATAGATTTTGAGAAAGATTAAAAAATATGACAATACCGTGTTAATGCATAGTTGTATCCTGCACTGACATATGATGAAGGTCAAATTGGTTTGGAACTTTTGTTGTCTCTGTTTCTCTAGAGAATAGTGATATTATAGTGGTTAGTCCACCAATATCGGGAGTATTATGAATTTTTACTAAATTAATTGATAAGAAATTAAAAGGATACCCAAGTACCATTAAAAAGAGTTTAATATACATTAATATAAATGTAAAATGTGTTTATAAATTTTAAAACAACACTAAAGATCATAGGCTTCAGTGTATTGAGCATTTACCGAAAAACTCATTATTTTCGTAAGGGTAAATACATAGATTTTGAGAAAAATTCAAAACTATGATAATATCGTTTTAAGGCATAGTTTTATCTTGCATTAACATATGATGAAGGTCAAAGACGTTTGAAACCTTTGTTGTCTCCTTTTCTATAGAGAATAGCGATTTTATAGTGGTTAGTCCACTAATTTGTGAAGTATTATGAAGTTTTACTAAATTAATTGATAAATATTTAAAACAAGGCCCATGAACCCTGAAAGAGAGTTCAATATATATTAATACAAATGTAGAATGTGTTTTGAAATTTTAAAATAACACTAAAGATCATAGGCTTCAGTATATAGAGAATTTACCGAAAACCTCAATATTTTCGTAGGGGGTAACACATAGATTTTGTGAAAAATTAAAAAATATGACAATATTGTTTCAATGGATAGTTGCATACTGCACTAACATATTATGAAAGTCAAAGAGGTTTGAACCTTTTTTGTCTCCGTTTCTCAAGAGAATACTGATTTTATAGTGGTTAGTCCTCCAATTTATGGAGTATTATGAAGTTTTACTAAATTAATTGATAAAAAATTAAAACGATGCCCTTGTACGATTAAAGATAGTTTAATATACATTAATAAAAATATAGAATATGTTTAGAAATTTTTAAAAAACACTAAAGATTGTAGGATTCAATATATAAAGCATTTACCGAAAACTCAATATTTTCGTAGGGGTTAACACATAGATTTTGAGAAAAAAAATTCAAAAATATGACTATACTATTTTATTGCATAATTGCATTATGCACTAACATATGACGAAGGTCAAAGAGGTTTGAAACCTTTGTTGTCTCCGTTTCTCTAGAAAATAGCGATTTTATAGTGGTTAATTCACCAATTTAGGAGTATTATGAAGTTTTATTAAATTAATTAATAAAAAATTATAATGTGGCCCATGTACACTGAAAAAGAGTTTAATATACATTAATACAAATGTAGAATATTTTTGAAAATTTTAAAACAACACTAAAGATCAGAGGCTTCAGTATATAGAGCATTTACCGAAAACTTCATATTTTCAAAAATATGAAAATATTGTTTTAATTCATAGTTGCATCATGCACTAACATATGATGAATGTCAAAGAGGTTTGGAACCTTTGTTGTCTTCGTGTCTCTAGATAATAGCAATTTTATAGTGGTTAGTCAACCAATTTAGGGAGTATTATGAAATTTTACTAAATGAATTCATAAAAAAATTAAAAGGACGTCCATATACCTTTAATGAGAGTTTAAAATATAGTTTTATATAAACGTAGAATGTGTTTAGAAATTTTAAAACAATAGTAAAGATTATAGGCTTCAGTATATAGAGCATTTACCAAAAAACTCAATATTTTCTTAAGGGTTTAACACATAGATTTTGAGAAAAATTCAAAAAAAAAGATAATATTGTTTTAATGCATAGTTGTATCTCGTACTAACATATGATGAATGTCAAAGAGGTTTAGAATCTTTTTTGTCTCCGTTTCTCTAGAGAATAACGATTTTATAGTGGTTAGTCCGCCAATTTATGAAGTATTATGAAGTTTTACTAAATTAATTGATAAAACATTAAATGGATGCCCATGTACCATGAAAAAAAGTTTAATATACATTAATAAAAATGTAGAATGTGTTTAGAAATTTTCAAACAACACTAAAGATCATAGGCTATAGTATATAGAACATTTACCGAAAACTCAATATTTTTGTAACACATAGATTTTGAAAAAATTTCAAAAAAAAGACAATGATGTTTTAATGCATAGTTACATCCTGCACTAACATATGATGAAGGTCAAAGAGGTTTGGAACCATTGTTGTCTTCATTTCTCTAGAGAATAGCGATTTTATAGTGCTTAGTCAACCAATTTAGGAAGTATTATGAAGTTTTACTAAATTAATTGATAAAAAATTAAAACGATACCCATGAACGTAGAAACAGAGTTTAATATACATTAATAAAAATATATAATGTGTTTAGAAATTTAAAAACAACACTAAAGATCAGATCTTAGGCTTCAGTATATGGAGCATTTACCAAAAACTTAATATTTTTGTGGGTGGGGGGGGGGGGGTAACTCATAAGTTTTGAGAAAAATTCGAAAATATGACAATAATGTTTTAACGCATAGTTGCATCCTGCACTAACATATGATGAATTGAATGTCAAAGAGTTTTGAAACCTTTGTTTTCTTTGTTTCTCTAGAGAATAGCAATTTTATAGTGGTTAGTCCACCAATTTAAGGAGTATTATGAAGTTTTACTAAATTAATTGATAAAAAATTAAAACAATTAATGAAAAGGAGTTTAATATACATTAATACAAATATAGAATTTGTTTAAAAGTTTTAAAACAACACTAAAGACATAGGCTTCAGTATATAAAGCATTTACCGAAAACTCAATATTTTTATAAATATGAAAATATTGTTTAATGCATAGTTGCATCATGCACTAATATACGATGAATGTCAAAGAGGTTTGAAACCTTTCTTGTCTCCGTTTCTCTAGAGAATATCAATTTTATAGTGGTTATTCAACCAATTTAGTGAATATTATGAAGTTTTACTAAATGAATTGATAAAAAAAATAAAAGGATGCCCATGTACCATTAGAAAGAGTTTAATATATAATTGAATACAAATGTAGAATGTGTTTAGAAATTTTAAAATAATATTAAAGATCATAGGCTTCAGTATATAGACCATTTACCGAAAAACTTTATATTTTCGTATGGGGTAAACACATAGATTTTGAAAAAAATTCAAAAAAAAAGTAATATTGTTTTAATGCATAGTTATATCTTGTACTAACATATGATGAAGGTCAAAGAGGTTCAGAATATTTGTTGTCTCTGTTTCTCTAGAGAATAGCGATATTATAGTGGTTAGTCTGCCAATTTATGGAGTATTATGAAGCTTTACTAAATTAATTGATAAAAAATTAAATATATGCCCATGTATCATGAAAGAGAGTTTAATATACATTAATAAAAATGTAGAATGTGTTTAGAAATTTTAAAATAATATTAAAGATCATAGGCTTCAGTATATAGAGCATTTACCGAAAACTCAATATTTTCAAAAATATGACAATATTGTTTTTATGCATAGTTGCATCATGCACTAACATATGATGAATGTCAAAGAGGTTTGGAACCTTTGTTGTCTCCGTTTCTCTAGTGAATAGCAATTTTATAGTGGTTAGTCAACCAATTTAGGGAGTATTATGAAGTTTTACTAAATGAATTGAAAAAAAATTAAAAGGATGCCCATGTACCGTTAAAGAGAGTTTCATATATAGTTTAATACAAACGTAGAATGTGTTTCGAGATTTTAAAAACAATAGTATATGCATCAGAATATAGAGCATTTACCGCAAAACTCAATATTTTCGTAGTAGTTAACACATAGATTTTTAGAAAAATTCAAAAAAAGATAATATTGTTTTAATTCATAGTTGTATCTTGTACTAACATATGATGAAAGTCAAAGAGGTTTAGAATCTTTGTTGTCTTTCTCTAGAGAATAACGATTTTATAATGGTTAGTCCGCCAATTTATGGAATATTATGAAGTTTTACTAAATTAATTGATAAAAAATTAAATGGATGCCCATGTACCATGAAAGAGAGTTTAATATACATTACTAAAAATGTAGAATGTGTTTAGAAATTTTCAAACAACATTAAAGACCATAGGCTTCATTATATAGAACATTTCCGGAAACTCAATATTTTGGTAGGGATTAACACATAGATTTTGAAAAAATTAAAAAATATGACAATATTGTTTTAATGCATAGTTGCATGCTGCACTAACATATGATGAAAGTAAAAGATGTATTGAACCATTGTTATCTTCGTTTCTCTAGAGAATAGCGATTTTATAGTGCTTAGTCAACCAATTTGGGGAGTATTATGAACTTTTACTAAATTAATTGATAAAAAATTAAAACGATGCCCATGTACGATGAAAGAGAGTTTAATATACATTAATAAAAATATAAAATGTGTTAACAAATTTAAAAACAACACTATAGATCATAGGCTTCAGTATATAAAGCATTTACCGAAAACACAATATTTTCGTGGGGGAGTTAACCCATATATTTTGAGAAAAATTCAAAAATATGACAATACGGTTTTAATGCATAGTTGCATCCTGCACTAACATATGATGAATGTCAAAGAGGTTTGGAACCTTTGTTGTTTCCGTTTCTCTAGAGAATAGCAATTTTATAGTGATTAGTCCACCAATTTATGGAGTATTATGAAGTTTTACTAAATTAATTGATATAAAATTAAAACGATGCCCATGTACAATGAAATAGAGTTTAATATACATTAATACATATATAGAATTTGTTTAAAAATTTAAAACAACGCTAAAGATCATAGTCTTCAGTATATAGAGCATTTAGCGAAAAACTCAATATTTTAGTAGGGGTTGTTAACACATAGATTTTGAGAATAATTAAAAAATATGACAATACCGTTTTGATGCGTAGTTGCATCCTGCAATATGATGAAGGTCAAGGAGGTTTGAAACCTTTGTTGTCTCTGTTTCTCTAGAGAATAGTAATATTAGAGTGGTTAATCCACCAATATAGGGAGTATTATGAAGTTTTACTAAATTAATTGATAAAAAATTAAAAGGATACCCATGTACCATTAAAAAGAGTTTAATATACATTAATACAAATGTACAATATGTTTATAAATTTTAAAACAACACTAAAGACATAGGCTTCAGTGTATAGAACATTTACCGAAAAACTCAATATTTTCGTAGGGATAAACACATAGATTTTGAGAAAAGTTCAAAACAAAAAAGATAATATTGTTTTAATGCATAGTTGTATCTTGTACTAACATATGATGAAGGTCAAAGAGGTTTAGAATCTTTGTTGTCTCCGTTTGTCTAGAGAATAGCGATTTTATAGTGGTTAGTCCGCCAATTTATGAAGTATTATGAAGTTTTACCAAATTAATTGATAAAAAAATTAAATGGATGCCCATGTACCATGAAAGAGTGTTTAATATACATTATTAAAAATGTAGAATGTGTTTAGAAATTTCCAAACAACACTAAAGATCATAGGCTTCAGTATATAGAACATTTAACGAAAACTCAATATTTTTGTAGGGGTTAATACATATTTTTTGTAAAAATTTCAAAAATATGAAAATATTGTTTTAATGCATAGGTTCATCCTGAACTAACATATGATGAAGGTCAAAGAGGTTTGTTGTCTTCTTTTCTCTAGAGAATAGCGATTTTATAGTGCTTAGTCAACTAATTTAGGGAGTATTATGAAGTTTTACTAAATTAATTGGTAAAAAATTAAGACGATGCCCATGTACGACGAAAGAGAGTTTAATATACATTAGTAAAAATATAGAATGTGTTTAGAAATTTAAAAACGAAACTAAACATCATAGGCTTCAGTATGTAGAGCATTTACCGAAAACTCAATATTTTCGAAGGGGTTACACATAGGTTTTGAGAAAAATTCAAAAATATGACAATACTGTGTTAATGCATAGTTGAATACTTCACTAACATATGATGAATGTCAAAGAGGTTTGGAACCTTTGTTGTCTCATTTTCTCTAAAGAATAACGATTTTATAATGGTTATTCCACCAATTTAGGGAGTACTTTGAAGTTTTACTAAATTAATTGATAAAAAATTAAAACAATGCCCATGTACGATGAGACAGAGTTTAATATAAATTAATACAAATGTATAATAAATTTAAAAATTTTAAAACAACACTAAAGATCATAGACTTCAGTATATAGAGAATTTACCGAAAACTCAATATTTTCGTAGGGGGTTAGTTAACCCATAGATTTTGAGAAAAAAACAAAAATAAGATAATATTGTTTTAATGCATAGTTGCAACATGCACTAACATATGATGAATGCCAAAGAGATTTGGAACCAATGTTGTCTCCATTTTTCTAGAGAATATCGATTTTATAGTGGTTAGTCCACCAAATTTGGGAGTATTACGAAGTTTTACTAAATTAATTGATTAAAAATTAAAACGATGCCCATGTACGATTAAAGAGAGTTTAATATACATTAATACAAATATAGAATGTGTTTAGAAATGTTAAAACAACACTAAATATTTTAGGATTCAATATATAAAGCATTTGCCGAAAACTCAATATTTTCGTAGGGGACACATAGATTTTGAGAAAAAAATTCAAAATATGACTATACTATTTTAATGCATAGTTCCATCATGCACTAACATATGACAAAGGTTAAAGATGTTTGAAACCTTTGTTGTCTCCGTTTCTCTAGAGAATAGTGATTTTATAGTGGTTAATCCACCAATTTAGGAGTATTAAGAAGTTTTACTAAATTAATTTATAAAAAATTATAACGAGGCCCATGTACCCTAAAATAGAGTTTAATATACATTAATACAAATGTAGAATGTGTTTGAAAATTAAAAAAAAAAACACTAAAGATCATAGGCTTCAGTATATAGAGCATTTACCAAAAACTTAATATTTTCAAAAATATGACAATATTGTTTTAATGCATAGTTGCATCCTGCACTAACATATGATGAATGTCAAAGAGGTTTGAAACCTTTGTTGTCTCCGTTTCTCTAGAGAATAACAATTTTATAGTGGCTTGTCAACCAATTTAGGGAGTATTATGAAATTTTACTAAATGAATTCATAAAAAATTAAAAAGATGCCTACGTACCATTAAAGATGATTTAATATATAGTTTAATACAAACGTAGAATGTGTTTAGAAATTTTAAAATAATAGTAAAGACCATAGGTTTCAGTATATACACATAGATTTTGAGAAAAATTCAAAAAAAGAAAGATAATATTGTTTTAATGGATAGTTGTATCTTGTATTAACATATGATGAAGGTCAAAGAGGTTTAGAATCTTTGTTGTCTCCGTTTCTCTAGAGAATAGCGATTTTATAATGGTTATTCCACCAATTTAGGAATTATTATGAAGTTTTACTAAATTAATTGATAAAACATTAAAACGATACCCTTGTACGATGAAAGAGAGTTTAATATAAATTAATACAAATGTATAATAAATTAAATATTTTTAAAACAACACTAAAGATCATAGGCTTCAGTATATAGATAATTTTCTGAAAACTCAATGATTTCGTAGGGGGTTAACCCTTAGATTTTGAGAAAAATTCAAAAATAAAACAATAATGTTTTAATGCATAGTTGCATCATGCACTAACATATGATGAATGTCAAAGAGATTTGGAACCATTGTTGTCTCCGTTTCTCTAGAAAATATCGATTTTAGAGTGGTTAATCCACCAAATTTGAGAGTATTATGAAGTTTTACTAAATTAATTGATAAAAAAAGAAAAAAATGCCTATGTACAATTAAAGAGAGTTTAATATACATTAATACAAATATAGAATGTGTTAATAAATTTTAAAACAACACTAAAGATTGTAGACTTCAATATATAGAGCTTTTACCGAAAACTCAATATTTTTGTAGAGGTTAACACATAGATTTTAAAAAAAATTCTAAAATATGACAATATTATTTTAATGCATAGTTGCGTCATGCACTAACATATGATGAATGTCAAATAGGTTTATAACTTTTGTTGTCTCCGTTTCTCTAGAGAATAACAATTTTATAGTGGTTAGTCAACCAATTTAGGGAGTATTATGAAGTTTTACTAAATTAACTGATAAAAAACTAAAAGGATGTCCATGTACCATGAAAAAGAGTTTATTATACATTAATATAAATATAGAATGTGTTTGAAAATTTGAAAGCAACACTAAGATCATAGGCTTCAGTATAGAGCATTTACCGAAAAACTTTATTTTTCGTAGGGTTAACATATAGATTTTGAGAAAAAATAAAAAATATGACAATACTGTTTTAATGCGTATTTGCATCATGCACTAACATATGATAAAGTTCAAAGAGGTTTGGAACCTTTGTTGTTTCCGTTTCTCTAGAGAATAGCGATTTTATAGTGGTTAGTCCACCAATTTATGAACTATTATGAAGTTTTACTAAATATATTGATAAAAAATTAAAACAATGCCCATGTACCATTAAAGAGAGTTTAATATAAATTAATACAAATATATAATGTGTTTAGAAATTTTAAAACAACACTAAAGATCATAGGATTCAATATATAAAGCATTTATCGAAAACTCAATATTTTCGTAGGGGTTATGTAACACCCCCGAACCGTCCTAGACATATGGTCGACCAACAATCAAATAAGAACATGACCGATCCAACACCCAGGGTTAGAGATGAATGAGCCAACCGGCCATCCAACAATCAAACAAGAACATGACTGACCCTCCAACCCAACACCATGGTCCGGAAGCGCTACGTGACGGGTTAGGGACGATCCGGTCAGAGTCACAAAATTTACCCCACGACCTCAACCAGTTCATCCACTAACTCGTCCCGCTGCGTCAAGGCACAAGGCTTTGCAACCCGTACCTAGAGTTAGCGTTTTCCGTTAGACTGAGGCCTAAGGCTTTTCAACCCGTACTCCGACCTAACGTTGTGTTAGACCGGACTAGTCAAATATCATAGTTCTCATGAAGCGCATAAAAAACAATTACTTTTATTGATTCAAGAAATATTCATACATTGAATAATACAAGACTGGGCTCGGCCTAATGCCAAATCGAGTCAACTTAACACAATTCACAATACCGTTTACAAAAGGCATGAAAATCTACTCCGGTGGTCCTAACGTCCAGCACCAAGCTATCCGATCATCCTTACCTAAAGCAACCTGCAAAAAGGAAAACGGAGTTGGATGAGTAATCTAGTATTACTTAGTGAGCTAGCGGCCTCTACCAACAACCTAGACTCTAACCCAGACAACCCAAAATAACAATCAATCTAGCCCTAGCATGCAATAAAAGCTAAGGCTAAGCAAACCGTTACTAAGTTAGACTTGGCCTCCTGCCATGATCTAGCTTCAAGTAACGGGAACCTGCATTAAAACAAGTCAACAACCAATCCCTAGTTAACCATATATACGCCTGAGTTCTGTACTCATGTAGTGTTAGACACTTAGACTATGCAAGTATCATTAGCCGGTCGACCAACAATCAGATAAGAACATGATCGGCCAACCAATGATACCACATAGCTTTAATATCCACCACCCTTCACAAGCAATCCCTCAAACAAATACAGGCCAACGTCAGGCCTACACTAAAGAAATACACACCAAGCCTAATCCGGTACCTAA
>NC_027755.1:19483572-19499404 GCF_000695525.1 Brassica oleracea var. oleracea
TGATCTAACTCGTAACACCGTATATCGGTGCTACATTAACTCGAGGGTTCCATATCCCCTTTATGACACCCTAACACAACACTCTAACCTGGGCCCTGGTGACTTCGTGTTCCTCCTCTCTATCGGCAATATCATATCTTCCAACCACAAAGGCCAGAAGAAGGAAATTTCAACCGACCGCGGCCCACAGTCCTTCGGGTCACCACGCGACAGCCCACAGTCCTTCGGGTCACTACCACATTACACCGTCATGTAATACTCAGCCATAGGACATGACCCCGTTCGTCTGAGTCTTCCCGATCCAGCGAATAAGGGGTTTCCTTGAACCCGCTGGGTACAAGGCCGAGGAAACACTAATCACCCCTAAACAAGCCTAGTATGGGCGGGTTACGCACATACTGTCGGCACACTCACACAACACAAACTCAATCTAAAACCTAACCAAAAGATAAAGTTCCAGATCCTAACTAGACTCTTGACTCAACAAGACTAACCAATGGTACCAGTAGTCCGGCCTATATGGCCTAAGACCTTAGTACTAACTACTAAACAACAATATCAATACTAAACAACTCAATCAAACCGTTACCCAGATAGTTCAGCCTCCTGCTACGAAACTATCTTTAAAGATAACGGGAACCTGCACTCAACCATATCAACACACAAGAATAGAAGACATGATGCATCCTAGCCCTAGTCCTAGTCAGGTTATTAACTCAGTCTTAATTCCATTCATCTCAGCTTAGCCCTTTCTAAACTGAGTCCGGTTCCGAAAATAAAATAACCCTAAGGACTCTACAATTCAATAGCGTGATCATTCTAATCTATATGCGACTCGATCTACCCTAAATTCCAAATGGAATTCACACAAACCCAACTCATAGTGTTCTAGGCGAGAAGCAGCTGGTTGATCAGAGAGGACTTGGCCAAAACCCAAGGGACGTCTTGACTTGACTGGACTGAACTGATCTCGACTTCGACAGACCTTGGCTTTACCATGAAGAAACTGACAGGCATCCACAGACTGATCTGGACTCGGAAAGAACCTCTTTTAGCTTCTGGACAGTTCTTCGGACTTCCCGGCGGAGTATCGAGCAGAACTTCGACTGATCTGAACCCGTAGCCCTTAACTAACTCCGGACAGCACTTTCGCTTGATCATCAAAGGAACTGACTGGCTTGGATGAATTCATTTGGACAGAACCTTCCCTAGGCGCTGACTCAAAATCAGTAGAGAACTGACCTCGAAAACACTCTAAAACTCTCGAAATAACTCGGAATCACTTGCTTTCTTTTTCTACTCTTCTCTCACGTTTTTAACTTAGTTTGGACAGGTCTGGATGGGTAGAAATGAGCTGGGGTCGTGGGGTATTTATAGGAGACAGCAACCAATCAGCTTCAGGTTGTAGCCGCCCGTGTGTCGTTCCGCATGGCTCCGGACGCATGCACGGCGACACCTCGTGCTCTACATGTCCTTCAGCATGGCCAGGACTCATGCAGGGCGCCACCGGCTTTAATACAGTTACTTTTATTGATTCAAGAAATACTCATACATTGAATAATTCAAGACTGGGCCCGGCCTAATGCCAAATCGAGTCAACTTAACACAATTCACAATACCGTTTACAAAAGGCATGAAAATCTACTCCGGTGGTCCTAACGTCCAGCACCAAGCTATCCGATCATCCTTACCTAAAGCGACCTGCAAAAACGACAACGAAGTTGGATGAGTAATCTAGTATTACTCAGTGAGCTGGCGGCCTCTACCCTCAACCTAGACTCTAACCAAGACAACCCAAAATAACAATCAATCTAGCCCTAGCATGCAATAAAAGCTAAGGTTAAGCAAACCGTTACTAAGTTAGACTTTGCCTCCTGCCATGATCTAGCTACAAGTAACGGGAACCTGCCTTAAAACAAGTCAACAGCCAATCCCTAGTTAACCATACATACGCCTGATTTTTGTACTCATGTAGTGTTAGACACTTAAACTATGCAAGTATCATTAGCCGGACGACCAACAATCAGACAAGAACATGATCCGCCAACCAATGATACCACATAGCTTTAATATCCACCACCCTTCACAAGCAATCCCTCAAATACATACAGGCCAACGTCTGGCCTACAATAACCAAATACACACCAAGCCTAATCCGGTACCTAAACCAGACTTAGGACTTAATGTCAGAACCTGCAAACAAATCAATCAACAACCACAACCCCAACAATAATAAGATACTAACTCCCAACGACTCGATCTAACTCGTAACACCGTATATCGGTGCTACATTAACTCGAGGGTTCCATCACCCCTTTACGACACTCTAACACAACACCCTAACCTAGGCCCTGGTGACTTCGTGTTCCTCCTCTCTATCGGCAATATCCGATCTTTCTACCACAAAGGCCAGAAAAAGGAACTTTCAACCGACCGCGGCCCACAGTCCTTCGGGTCACCGCGCGACAGCCCACAGTCCTTTGGGTCACTGTCACATTACACCGTCATGTAATACTCAGCCATAGGACATGACCCCGTTCGTCTGAGTCTTCCCGATCCAGCGAATAAGAGGTTTCTTTGAACCCGCTGGGTAAGAGGCCGAGGAAACACTAATCACCCCTAAACAAGCCTTGTATGGGCGGGTTACGCACATACTGTCGGCACACTCACACAACACAAACTCAATCTAGAACCTAACCTAAAGATAAAGTTCCAGATCCTAACTAGACTCTTGACTCAACAAGACTAACTAATGGTACCAGTAGTCCGGCCTATATGGCCTAAGACCTTAGTACTAACTACTAAACAACAATATCAATACTAAACAACTCAATCAAACCGTTACCCAGATAGTTCAGCCTCCTGCTACAAAACTATCTTTAAAGATAACGGGAACCTGCACTCAACCATATTAACACACAAGAATAGAAAACATGATGCATCCTAGCCCTAGTCCTAGTCAGGTTATTAACTCAGTCTTAATTCCAATCATCTCAGCTTAGCCCTTGCTAAACTGAGTCTGGTTCCGTAAATACAATAACCCTAAGGACTCTCACATTCAATAGCGTGATCATTCTAATCTATATGCGACTCGATCTACCCTAAATTCCAAATGGAATTCACACAAACCCAACTCACAGTGTTCTAGACGAGAAGCAGCTGGTTGATTGGAGATGACTTGGCCAAAACCCAAGGGACGTCTTGACTTGACTGGACTGAACTGATCTCGAATTCGACAGAACTTTGCTTCACCATGAAGAAACTGACAAGCCTCGACAGACTGATCTGGACTCGGACAGAACCTCCTTTAGCTTCTGGACAGTTCTTCGGACTTCCCGGCGGAGTATCGAGCAGAACTTCGACTGATCTGAATCCGTAGACCTGAACTAACTCCGGACAGCACTTTCGCTTGATCATCAAATGAACTGACTGGCCTGGACGAATTCATTTGGACATAACCTTCCCTAGGCGCTGACTCGAAATCAGTAGAGAACTGACCTCGAAAACTCTCTAAAACTCTCGAAATAGCTCGGAATCACTTGCTTTCTTTTTCTACCTTTCTCTGACGTTTTTAACTTAGTTTGGACAGGTCTGGATGTGTAGAAATGAGCTGGGGTCGTGGGGTATTTATAGGAGACAGAAACCAATCAGCTTCAGGTTGGTGGGCGCCCGTGTGTCGCTCTGCATGGCTCCGGACGCATGCACGGCGACACCTCGTGCTCCACATGTCCTTCAGCATGGCTAGGACTCATGCAGGGCGCCACCACTCCTCCCAGATGTCAGGCTGCATGACTGGAACTCATGCAAGGTGCCACAGTAGCTCACACATGGCTGGCCGCATGCTTCGGTTGCATGCGAGGAGACACCTCGTGCCTGGTCGATCCACCTCGTGCTTCTACATGTCAAGCTGCATGTACTGCTTCCATGCACGGCGACACCTCGGGCTTCTGTAGACACTCAGCTTGCTGGAAAGTTGACGTTCTGAACACTCACACCAAGCCACCTCGTGCTTCTCGGTCCATTCGTCTGATTTCGGTTTTTCCGAAAAATTTCTGACCCGCGATCAATCTCGAATATTTTTCTACTCCCATTCTGATGTTCTGAATAATTTTTAATAAACTCCAGACTCCATTATAACCTTGACAATAATATTTTCCGAGCCTCCGGCTTCTCCGAAAAATATTACAGAATACCGAAATTAGGGTTTCGTCCAATTTCGGGTTTTTCCGTCGTGCTTCGATCCCGTCGTGCTTGATTCCCGTCGTGCTTGATTCTCGTCCTGCTTAATTCCCGTCCTGCTTCCAATGTCTTCGAAATAATATTCCGCTGACACGAAGTTCCGCAGAAAACTTCGTACTGAAGAAACGTCGTTCTTCTAAAACGTCGAGCTTCTAAACCGTTGTGCTCCAAAAATGTTATGCTCCCATACCGTTCTTCTGATCAATGTCGGTCTCATCAATCTAAGACATCTTCTAACTATGGTCGAACAACTTATTCGACTCATAGTTCACTCACGATCACTTCTTCGCCCACCTCGTACTTTAAAACTTCTCGATCGATCCTTATTGCCCGCGACTCGACCACCACAAAGATACTTGACCATTCTCTTTTTTTTTAACGGGTTTCTACAGGTTAATACATAGATTTTGAGAAAAAAAATTCAAAAATATGACAATACTGTCTTAATGCGTAGTTGCATCATGCACTAACATGAAGGTCAAATAGGTTTGGAACCTTTGTTGTCTCCGTTTATCTAGAGAATAACGATTTTCTAGTGGTTAATATAATGAGCTATTTAGCTTAATTAAAAGAAGGGGTAATTAGGTGATCATGCAATTGGGTAACTGGTTATCATTAACGGCTGATATTACGTTATTGGCCTCAGAGGAATATTGTTTGAGGATAGCCTTCTCGATTATCAGCTTTGTAGGTAGGTAAGGAGGTCAGCATGTTCAGATTTTGTGTCAGAGTTTTGTCGGGGTCTTGAAGTTGAAATATATTGGATTTAAATTGGTGCGTGTGATTATCGGAGCGGAGCTTGGCCATGGCAAGATGGAGCAAATCCGAGGAGTAATGCAGCGAATCAGTGGAGCTCGTCCGTGTGACTATCGGAGCTTGTCCGTGCGACTATCAGAGCTTGGCTGTGGCAGGATGGAGCAAATCAATGGATGTTATGGCTGTGTTGTCCGTTTTACAGTGAGAGGCGGCGAGTTATAGGCGACTCAATGCAACTTGTTTAATGAAACTAAAATCCAAATTATTTCAAATATACCTTATATCTATAAAGTCTTAATCAAAATGAAAAGCGTGAAAGATCAGGAAAAAATAAAGAGAGATAGCCATTTTTGACCCATAAAAGTTGCAGGTTGCAAGAGAAGAAGATGGTACTGAAATTACCATTCTGCCATCTATTAAAAAAAAATGAAAAATAAACTAAAAGGCTCACGGCATCCATCTAAGCCAGTGCATATTGTTAATGTTAGTAACTCCCTAGGAGTTAATAACAAAATATAGAGACAGTTCAAAATGAAAGAAATGGTTTTTAGATTACTTGGACTCTCGGCGAATGTACGGATCAAAGTATTGTTAACAAGGTATTTTTATATGAATCCAGATATGTAACTACGTATACATTTACGATTTTTTTGGCGGAGTACTAACCGGATCATTCGAAACAATAAACTCGATGATTTTTTTTATTCTCTGAAAAATAAACCGGATAATTTAAAAAGATACAAAAACGGATAATTCAGCGATAATCCGGATTATAACGATAAAATCCAGAAAATAGTTCTCTATGTTTTAAAGCGGTAATCGGGATTATAGCGGTTATATTAGTAAAGCGATAATCCTGATTATAATGGTAATAGCCAAAAAATAGTTTTCCATATTTGTGAAGTTAATAGGAATGAACCGGATAATACATTATGGCACCAAGTCAAGTAATTAGTCGAGATTTGAATTCAGATACCTACAAGTAAAACCGGTATTTTTATAGTATTTCGGATACACAATAAATGGGAATATATATGCAAGTGTCAGGTCTACCTGCAGACCTAGCAGTATTGTTAGTCTCGGGATATTGAGCTTTCAACAGTATCGTATCCACTCACCTAATTACAGTTTGTTTTATGTATATTGCAAACTCTCCCATACACATTTTAATATACATAACATGCATACACTTTTGGATAATGTGTATTATAACTAGATATTACATATACATAACATGTATACACTTTTTATCCGGTTTTAGTTTCTGAAATCTGGTTTGTGGTTAACGTTTATATTCTGGATAAAGTTTTCCAAAACCGGTATATATTATAAATAGTTGTCAGGTTATATAAGTAATTTCAGAAGGATTAAAACCGGATATTAACAATAGTATCTCGATATTTGGGAAATGCAAGTATAAACTCAATGATAGTTGGATAACAACTACACATCCACTTAGTTATTAGGATATGATATTAAATACGGATACAATTGTCATACACAATCACCAAACCACAATTTTCATGTTTTTCCCTTGTGTGTCCTTCTCTAATTTTCGAGGCATCTGTGTAAGCTGTTCAATCTTGGTAAAAAAGTTGAGCTCTGTTTGATGAGTCTGAGTCATATCTAGCTTCAGAGCCCTTCAAAAGGTTCGGTCCTTTTATCTTTCCCAATCATATAGAAATTCTGCTGGTCAAACAAAACCACAAAAGGTTCAGACTTTAGCAAATATATGAATTCACGAGAACAACTCAATCATGTTGAAAAACAGTCTTAATTTGCAAAAAAAAAGAAAAAACATTATTAATCTGAACAAAGTAAAACATACCAACTCACGTAGTAACCCAGCTGAAAACCGTCAAGGTGAAGATGCTTCTTAGAAAACTATGCAGCTAAAGAACCACCATGCCCATCATAAATCGGAAAAGAGCACACCTACAATAAAGATAGATACAAACTGTAAATCTTTTTCAGATCTGTCTTTAAGATAAGTGAATCTGGGAGAGAGAACCTGAGGAAAAAACATGAGAGTAGATTGAGTAGCACAAGGGTCTGAGGAAGAGATAGACCCATGATCTCAGGAGGAGATGCGGAGGAAGAAGACATGGGTTGTTAACGAGAGTTAATCTCAGCACATTCGTTGTCTTCGAACAGAGATGGGTTGTGGTTGGCTTCGAGAGTCTC
The DNA here is from genome assembly GCF_000695525.1 of Brassica oleracea var. oleracea. NCBI lineage: Eukaryota > Viridiplantae > Streptophyta > Magnoliopsida > Brassicales > Brassicaceae > Brassica > Brassica oleracea. The sequence goes on from NC_027755.1 coordinate 19,490,752, forward strand.
TCGCGTTTTTGTTGCCCATATCAGAGAGAAAGAGAGGATACAGACAAAAGGTAATCTAGTGCCTGTGAATGGACAGAACAGGACCGGGTTTAAAGGTCTTGGAGCTGCTTGACGGTGAGGTTGTGTATTTGATGGCGGTGAGGAGGTGGCAATTATCGAGATGGGACTTGACGGAGTCTATGGTTTCTTCTTTTTAGAAACGAAACATGGCGGATCTGATGATAGGGAGATGAATGTAGTTTGGGGAGTTGAATCTAAAACTGGATTTGTAGAGGATAACACGAATAGATCTTGAAGAAGATTTTTTTTGTTCAAAGATCTAGAAGAAATAAGAAAATAAATTTAACCAGGGAGAGAGATAACAGTTGAGATGGAATAATTTCAAAATTCAATATATGTTTAGTTTTAGATGTTAAGTGGTGGCATGAAGTACGGTTCAGTAGAGTAATAATTACAACTCATAGCATGTATATCTGCAGAAGCTCAGTGTGTCAAACTCGCCTCAGAGCTAGTGTAAGGGCAAGGATGGGATTATGAAAGCAATTGTGCCCCATGACCATAAAACCGTTACCATGACCATAACGGTTTTAATATAATTTCTTGTAATAGAGTCGTATCCGTTCGCCTAATATTATTTTTTTTCATGGTCATGGGGCACAATTGCTTTAATATAATCCACCAATTTAGGGAGTATTATGAAGTTTTACTAAATTAATTAATAAAAAATTAAAACGAGGCTCATTTACCCTGAAAGAGAGTTTAATATAAATTAATACAAACGTAGAATGTATTTAAAATTTTTAAAACAACACTAAAGATCATAGGCTTCAGTATATAGAGCATTACCGAAAAACTCAATATTTCGTAGGGGGTTAACGCATAGATTTTGAGAAAAATTCAAAAAATATGACAATACTGTTTTAATGCATAGTTGTATCCTGCACTAACATATGATGAAGGTCAAAGAGGTTTGTAACCTTTGTTGTCTCCGTTTCTCTAGAAAATAGCGATTTTATAGTGGTTAGTCCACCAATTTAGGGAGTATTATGAAGTTTTACTAAATTAATTAATAAAAAATTAAAACGAGGCTCATTTACCCTGAAAGAGAGTTTAATATAAATTAATACAAACGTAGAATGTATTTAAAATTTTTCAACACTAAATCATTGGGTTCAGTATATAGAACATTTACCGAAAACTCAATATTTTTGTAGGGGTTGTTAACACATAGATTTTAAAAATTTTCCAAAAATATGACAATATTGTTTTAATGCATAGTTGCATCCTGCACTAGAAGTTTTACTAAATTAATTGATAAAAAATTAAAACGAGACTCATGTACACTGAAAGAGAGTTAAATATAAATTAATACAAATGTAGAATGTGTTTAGAAATTTTAAAACAACACTAAAGATCATAGGCTTCAGTATATAGAACATTTACCGAAAACTCAATATTTTCAAAGGGGGTTAATACATAGATTTTGAGAAAAATTCAAAAATATATGATAATATTGTTTTAATGCATAGTTTTATCTTGCACTAACATATGATGAAGGTCAAAGAGATTTAGAACCTTTGTTGTCTCTGTTTCTCTAGAGAATAGTGATTTTATAGTGGTTAGTCTGTCAATTTAGTATTATGAAGTTTTATTAAATTAATTGATCAAAAATTAAAATAATGCCCATATACGATGAAAGATAGTTTAATATACATTAACACAAATGTAGAATATGTTTAGAAATTTTAAAATAATACTAAAGATCATAGGCTTCGGTATATAGATAATTTACCGAAAAACTTAATATTTTCGTAGGGGTATGTATGTTTAAACATCAGGGTGTAGCATTTGGTGTGTTTGAAAGTTTTGTATAAATACAAAGTACTCAAATAAATCACAAAAGTACTCAAATGAATATACGCACTGATTTTAAGTAAATATCATTAACCAAGAAACTTTTTCTTAGTCATTTTTCTCATGCTTACATAATCGAACTCAAAAACAATTATTTTGTCACACTCAAAAACAACAATAAATATACTCATCTTATGTTTAGACAACTTGTACCTTTGTAAAATCACCCTAAAAGTATTGCATAAAACACTAGCATTGACTAATGATTAAGGGATATAATAATGCTTCAAATTTTGTATCAGAAGATGATATCCCTAACTCTCTCTTCTATCCTTGATGGATCAATGCCGATGCGAGATATGATAGCCTGCGAATATATTTATTTAGGCGATCACGTACATGCAAATATCAAATGAATTCAAAGCTATATTAAAAAGACGTTACAAAAAAACATGCATATGCGCGTGTGTGTATATTATACATACTATGTGTGGATGGTCATGCATACCTGGGCTATGATTGTATAAATGATCATCCTATCATTCAATTTCTGAGTATTAGCATTCATAACTTCAGCTCCTTCTTCTTCAAAAACACTTAAAAGCTGGTGTAGCATCACTCTTTTCATGTTCAGATCGATAAGCAGGTTCATTTGTATGGTTGAATCCCGCGAATAAATACTGAGTTTCGGCAGAAGTGACGACGACAACCCCTCAGAGTGTTTCCCCATTTCTCCTAACAAAGTCATTTTCTTCTCCTTTAGATAATTTACCTTCTCTTTCAATTGGATCATGTATGATGTCGCTTGTTCTATAAGTTGAGGCACCGGTAACTGTTAGAGCCAATAAAAATTTCAAACTTAATTACTTTCTTTTTTGGCATGAATGTGGTTATATATGATCAAATATATATAAATATAACCAATACTAAAAGGCCTATAAATGAACACTTGTAATTAAGTCTGCATTATACATTTTTTTTTTACTTTTGTAACAACATTATATACAAAATAGTTTTGGTATATTTTACAATATACCAAATATATATATGTACAATATACTGTATAGATAGAGAAGAGAAGGATATAAGAACCCTATGAGTGGGAGAAACATGAGAAGAGAGTATATTGAAGAGATGTTTCATGCGCATTCGTCGCTCTTGCTCTCTGAGGTTTCGTTGTTCCCTCGACGACATTGAGCTTCCTTCTCCTACTTCTCTTCCCCCCTCCCTGTCCATTCTTTCTGTTTTCTTCTAAGCTTTCTTTTTTTGGTGAATTTTATTTTGGGGGTGAAATCTTCTCTTCTTCTAAGCTTTATGTTACTATGTTTCTCTCTTTTGAAATCTATCTTATCACTATATATAAAGTCTCAAAATTCTCAATGTTGATAGAAAAAGCTGCGTAATTTAAAGGAAAGTGATGTTTTCCCAAAAGTCATGGTTTTTGTGATTGCGTCCGTAAGCTTGCACACTACTAAATACTGTGCTTATTCTTTCCTACCAAATAAATTTCTACTTACTTTGAAATTTTGAACAAAAAAAAAAAGATGCTATTTTCGAAATAGATTATTTACAATAAAGAAGATTATTTACATGTTGCTAAAAAAAGAAGATTATTTAGAAAAAAAAAGAAGAAGAAGAAGAAGATTAGTTGGGTATGGTTGGATACATTTCTAGGACTTTAGCTACAGTGTTCAGAGGTTTTAATTTTCATGGGAATAATTTTTAAATCAGAGGATACTTAAACAATAAGCTTTGAGCCAATGATCAAATACTGGAAAGTATAGTAGGTTTGTAGAAAACTTTTATCGATGACCATTTCAATGGCATAATAGTCCGATGACGACAAAACGGCCAAAATTTCTTTACCAAAGTACTATCGACTAAAAGGGACCAAGACAAATCAATTCCATGTTCAATTAATAAAAGCATTTGAAAACTGATGGAAAAACATGTTGGCCGCAAAGAAACAAAAGAAACTCATTTGCAATTCGTCTTTTCCTCATTTGTATATCTTTGGTCTAGTCGTCTGGCCATTTCATTGGCTAAGTGCAAATTTTAGGCTTATTGATTTAGCACATGTTTTTTTTTAAAAAAAATTCAATTTCTTCAGACCATGAAGTTATGCATGTGCAGTGTATATATTTACATACTTATTCCTGGCTGCGTTCATACCTGGGCTATGATTGTATAAGCGGTCCTATCATTCAAGATCTGGAGATTAGCACTCAAAACTTGAGCTCCTTCTTCTTCAAAAACTCTCATAAGCACATGTAACATTAATCTTTCCATGTGAACATTGATAAGTTAGGTTCATCTCTATGATTGAATCCCGTGAATGAATACTGAGATCTTTCATAGCATTCTTCACTATCCGTTTTTCGTTTTGTTCTCGTTTAAGCTTTTATATATATGCTACTATGTTTCTCTTTCCCTATCCATTTTGTTCTCGTTTAAGCTTTTATATATGCTACTATGTTTCTCTTGTTTTCAGTCCATCTCTCTCTATATATGTAGAGCGAGAGAGTCACAGTTCTCATTTTGAGAGAACAATCTGCGTAATTGTAGCAAAAAGTGATGTCCTTCGAAGCAAATCATGGCTTTATATAGTAATTTCAGTTTTATATAGTACTTTGGTACTAAAAATAAATTAAAAAATATGTATTTGGTCCTAGGATCTAGGTTGTTTTCATAAATTCAGTTTTACATTACACAGATTTTTCTGGGAACTATTCAACTCTAGGTTTTGGTGGAGTGAATTGTTGGACAGTGTACTAACTTTTATATATTTTTGTCGAACCATTGTAATCAATGCGTATGTTAATAGAGAAATGAATGCCGAACAATAGTGTGCAATATTGATAATCCACAAAATAAAATAAATTTATTTATATGACCGATTGAAAGAGAAAAAAAAATAGAAGAATGATTCAATGTACATAAGTAATAACTACTGTATATTTGTTGTCTAGTTAGCCGTATTCTTAGACACTGCTAAAAGTGCTAATATTATTCTTTAGTGCATTTTCCACATTTTTGGATTTCTTCAAATGTTTGAATACCACTATATGAAACTAGCTACAAAAAAAACTAGCTATTTACAAGTCATGGATTTTGAATTTGTTCCCCCACCATGGTTATCAGATTTGTAATTTGTCCTGGCAAAACTGATACCATCCGAAAACATTATTAATATAAGAAAATATTAAGACTATCTATTTATATGATTTTATAAAAATATTAACATTTTTTTCATGAATTATATCTTTTTATATTTAAGAAAAAATAGAGAGTAAAAAATGTTTACATTTTCAAAAGTTATAACTTATATCAAACTGTTATGTAAAACTAAAATCATATATAAAAAGGTTTTATATTTGTGAAGTTTGAGATTAATAAAAAAAAGAGATGAAAACTGAGATCAAAGATTTTTTTTATCAGATACTAGTTTATATTAACAATGATATTTAATTTCCCATTTTCGATTAAATCATGGAAAATATAACTGATATATTTAAAGTAAATGTGACATTAGTCCTGGTTCTTGTTAGATTAAATTATGTGAGACTGTGAGCAACCAACAAGTAAGAAACTTTGAGCACTTTTCTTTCATAATCATCAGTATATTGTTATTCAACTTGTTATGTAACGCAAGATAAATATGCAACAGTGTAAGAACACAAATTTACAATTTCTAAAAGTATATTTATAACTTGTTATGTAAGGCAAGATAAATATGCAGTGTAAGAAACAATTTTACAATTCATAAAGATTCGTGTATACGATTCTATCTATGAAATATATAATTACCTCAAAGTAAAACGGTATAACGGGATAGTTGGGAATGTTGCTGTCCAGATACCAGAGTTATCAAAAAAAATAATAATAATAATAATAATAATATATATATATATATATATAATTACCTCAATGTAAAAACGGTATGACAAGTAAGAAATGTTCATTTGTACATCATTATAATTTAATTAGAACTAAGATAAGACTTGCGCTTTGCGCATGGTGAGTTTATTTATATATATTATCGACAATTTTTTTTATATATTTGATCATTTTATTTATACATATACAATGTTTTTGTTATTATTATATAATTTCTTTCCGATGGAGCGGATCAACTTTTATTAAAAATTGTGGAACTAAACGATAATTAATATATTATGGGTTGATAGGATTGGACAATAAAACAATTATGACACAAAAACCTTATTTTTTTTCACCGAACACATTCTTGAAAAAAGTGAAAAATATTGTTTCCATGGTTGAATTATTTTGACATTTATTTTCCATATGGTTTTGAAAGGTTTCAGGTCAAACATCGAATTGATACATGTCATTTTAATAATTTTAGTCGTGTGCTTAAGGAAAACTTACATTTTTGTATTTAAAGTCTTTTTAAAAAATTCAAAATATAACATATAAGAGAAAATCTAACATATAAGAAAAATATAACATATAAAGTTTCCTCATTATTGTAATTTAAAGTCATTTTAAATTTTTTTAAAAATAACATATAAGGTTTTCTCATTTTTGTAATTTAAAGTCATTTAAAAATTCAAAATATAACATATAAGAAAAAATCTAATTTTTTATTAAATAGTTAATGTGATTGTTTATTTTTTTTTAATATTATAAAATTAAACAAAAATGATGAAAGATGCAAAAATTGTTATCAAATTTTTATTATTTATAGTCATTAATTGTCATATATATGTTAATCATATTAGATAATTCCGTAACACTTATTTAAGGAAATAATGCACACTTCTTATATTTTGAGTTAATATAATGTTCTCTAGTAATTGGATTTGGACCAACATTTTTTCAATTGATTCTTAAGCTGTCACATAAGCTAAATTGACATTCTAATTAAGTGAAACCTAAGCATGGTCTTTTTTTAATTAGTATAAACTTAAGGTTACAATTTTTTTAATGAATAATGGGATAACAAATGACAATTCATAGATTCATGTATAGGGTAGATTCTGTCTTTATGAAATATATAATTATCTCAAAATAAAATGGTAAATCAAGTAAGAAATCTTCATTTATAGACCCTTATAATTAAATTAGAATAACAGAAAACAATTCATACAGATTCATGTATAGGGTAGATTCGGTCTACGAAATATATAATTACTTCAAAGTAAAACGGTATAACAAGTAAGAAATCTTCAGATCCTTATAATTTAATTAGAATAACAGATGACAAACGTTTCACTTCACATTTTCTCACTATAAGTAACCCTCTCCTTACATCCACAATTTCACCATCTCCCAAGTCACCACTCTTTAATTTTCACGAACTTGAAGTTTTTTTTTTCTCATCTTAACCAAAAACAAAGATGAAGCTCATGGTTGTACAATTCTGCATAATCTTTTTTCTCCTCACATCTTCATTTTTTGTACCTTCAACCGCTGATTCGTGTAAGTATAATTTTTCTGTAGTTAGATATTGTTTCAGGTAGTTTGTCATTTGGTGGTCTAGTTTTTTTCTTAACAAAAGAGTTTTATGTGTGATGATCGATGAATGAATTAACAGCATGTGGTGGAAAGTGCAACGTGAGATGCTCAAAGGCATCACAACATGAAGAGTGCCTCAAGTATTGCAATATATGTTGCGAGAAGTGTAATGGTTGTGTTCCCTCTGGTACTTATGGAAACAAAGACGAATGCCCTTGTTACCGTGATATTAAAAACTCCAAAGGCGGCCCCAAGTGTCCTTGAACATGTTTTTAAAGATCATCAACACACACATGCTATTAATATTTATATGTATGAAAGATCTTAGTAACAACTATGTTTGACGGATGAAATAATATTTGAGCTAAATTACAAAATAATAATAATAATAATAATAATAATAATAATTGAGCTTAAAGATTGAAGTGTTCGATGCATGAAAACTATGATAGAAAAAAAAATGAAATACTTTAAAAACAAATATTATGACCGAGGCCGAATGTAGGCTGCTACGGATACTCGCCGCTAGTTTTGATCCACCTCGGTGGGGGACTGGATACACCGGTTTATTCAGAAAAAAATAATATGTATTATGATATGGGTATGTTGCTCATGAAAGGTAGGATCGTTCACCAGAGCTATGATAGATTAGAGGAGACATGATGTCTCAAAGGAGCCACAAAAGCTTAGATGAGAGAGACATGATCGTTCAAAAGAATAAAATCTTGTAAACTTCACCATAACTTCACCATATCTAACTTTTATTGTACTCTAAGCAGTTTCTGTCATCTCTAACGTGTATCTCTAATCGAATTGTTGAACACATTAAGAACAGATCATGTCAAGGTTTATTTTTCTTAGCTTTGTTTATATTGAAACCCCAACTTGTGGCGAGGTAGAATGAGGCACCATCGCGCAAAGTCTAGTAAATCTGATTCTTGCTTTTGTATACTTCTTGGTGAATCATGTTTGTCTTTATAACTTTTCTTTTGCTTTAGAGCTTGGTTCGAAATTGCGGGTGGCGACAAGAAGCGAGGAGGTGGGCGCTTAGCGCCTATCGCCATGGCGGTACAAAGCGAGCGCTTTGTCTACCTGCAACAGAACAAGGTAACCTGCAACACCACTTATATATATATATATATATTAGTATATTACGTAAAACTTAAGAAAGACAAGTAAGAAATAAAAAACACCAACTTCATATAATAAAACAGAAAGGTTCAAATAGCAAAACACTGAAAATACCAAATGCAAACACCAAATTCAAAAGCAAATAAAACACCAAATCAAAAGCAAATAAAAACACCAATCCGAGTAGAAT
>NC_027755.1:19500451-19508926 GCF_000695525.1 Brassica oleracea var. oleracea
ATGTACGCATTAATAAACATGCACTTCTGCATTGCAGTCTTCACCGCAGCTATCTTTCCAATGTCCTCCAGCATCAAATCAAGACAATGCGCAGCACATGGAGTCCAAAAGAGATGTGGGCGTTTTGCTTCAAGAAGTTTTCCAGCCTTGACGTAGTTTGAGGCGTTATCAGTTACAACCTGAACCACGTTCTTCTCACCAACTTCTTCAACCATATCATCAAGTAGCTTGAACAGCATTGTAGCATCTTTCACCACTTCAGAAACCTCTTTGGACCTGATGAACACAGAACCTTTTGGTGAGTTAACCAGAAAGTTGACGATGTCTTTCTGCACCACAGAATCACGCCACCCATCAGACATGATTGAGCATCCTTTCACTGCCCACTCTTCCCTGTTAGGAGCCAGCAGTGCTTGAACATTGGCGACTTCCCTTTGAAGTAAAGGGAACCGGAGCTCATACTGAGAAGGAGGCTTTAACCCCATACCATACTGCCCAATAAGCTTTGTCATCTCCTTGAAACTGTCATGAGAGACAGCATTGAAAGGAAGCCCAGCATCGAAGAACCACCTTGCTATGGCGCCACACACCTTGTCTCTTAAGTCCTTGTCACAAGCTCCAAACACCCCTTTCCTATCCTTTCTGCCTTTCAAGATGTCTGGAGGCGTAGACATCACAAACTTGTCCAAAGGACCACGGTGCTTCCTCTTGGTAGCCTTTCGCATTGGCTCATCATCACCATCCAAGTCCTCCACATCATCTTCATTCACCACGGGTTGGTACTGCATTGATAGAGCTACTCTTTCTTCAACTTTTCTGGCCATGTAGGTCTGCAGCTCAACCCTAACATGTTCTGGACAGATTGGACATTTCTTTGCATTCTTGTACCCGCCAACAAGATGTTGTTTCAATCGTGAAACCCCAGCAGTTAACACCTTGTAGCAGAAGATACACTTCCAGTGGTTGGCGTTATTGTTAACAATGGTTCCATACTTCCTTCCCGGATCCACTTGTTGTCCTTCTCCCTGAGACCCTCCTCTTCCTTGAGACCCTCCATGAGATGATCCAGCTCCAGCGTCAGACATGATCACAACTACAACATAGAAAAACATGGAAAGAGAATAAGCTATTGACTATAAACAATACACGAGACAAACTAACATTTAAAAGAAGCTACTGATATAAACAGAGTCGACATGATCAACAAACAAGGCTTATATTAATGAAAAACTACTAACATACGGAGAAGAAACTATGATATAAACAAGAAAAGATCATAAAACCTTGCAAATGATAAGCTACTGCCGTAAGTTGTAGAGAGGAAAAGCTAATGAGTTTTACTTTCAGGTTTGTATGGTTCTTATATAGGAGAAGACATTAGGGTTAGTGGGATTGCATCCTAGGTTAGTGGGGTTGTGGATACCCTCCTCTACACGCCTAATACGTGGGAAGAGTATATACTTTTAGATATACTAAATATTCTGACAAAACCGTTTTGTTAAGTGTACATTTTTAAGCAAATCTTCTTTTTTTGTGTAGGCACAACTAAACGCCGCTTTTAGCTCTCTATGGATATTGCAAAAGCGAGGAAAAAGCGAAAAAAGCGAGGGATCTATGTACCTCGCCTGGCAAGGGTGTCCCTAAGCGTTGAGGGCATCGCCTTGGGCGCCTTAGCGCCATGGCGACAAAAACTCTCGCTTTTTCGAACCAAGCTTTAGAGTCCAATGAAAACACAAAGAAGCGAAATCTAAAACAAGAAAATGACCATGATATATAAAGAGAGAATCCTTCTACAAACGAAACGAGAACGGTACATCGTAGGCAAGCCAGATGATACATAAAGAGTCAAAACCAGCAACAAACCCACCTACAAATTCTGATAAGCAAAAACTCAAAGCAAAGAGAGAGGCCTATTGCTTCTTTAACTAGAGAATGGGTCTTCTGAGCCACTCTCTGCTTTCTTTTGGTGGTTGAAACAAATTAAGCCTCAACGCTCACAAGCTCATACTCGATGAGGGAAAGATTGTTATCTTCCTTGACAGTGATGTCTGCGGCCTCCTCCGCGACTTCAACGCGGCCCCATCTATCAACAGCAAGCCTCATAGATCCCTTATACATGTCGATCTTTGCATTGCGCAGGGTCACTATCTTGCCTTCTTTCATCAAATCCACTGATCCCAAAAAAATAAAATCATAACAAACAATCAGAAATCTCTAAATCACCTCAGAGTAAAAATGTAATGTAATCTGACCTTGATCGTTTCTTGCGGTAAAGATAATGATTCCAGTCTCATCACCAACGAGACATTCAGCAATCCGCATCTGACGAGCCTGAGGACCACTGGGACGACCTCCTCCTCCTCCTCTCTGCATCACCATCTTCGTGCTGATGACTTTCACGTTAAGTGAGAGACCATTGGTTCCTGGTCTCAGCTCACTAACCTTAGTGAACACAGGCTTCCTCAAAGCAGGTGATGCCTCAGCCATTTTCTATTATAAACCCATAAAAGAATTAAACTTTCTTAGATCAGCAATGAGAATAACTCAATTCGCAAGCAAAAAAACTTAAACTTTGAATCAGACCATCAACACAAATGCGATCAGACAAATGCCATCGAAATCGAAACAGCTCAACAAGTTGAAAACGAAGAGTATGATTCGTAAGACATCAACATCGGCACAAGAGCGATGATCTAAGCTAACCAGATTAAAAATGTAATCTTTTGACTACTGAGATTCATGGAATCTCCGATCGAGCAGATACAATTCACGATAAGAGAATTGAATTGAAACAGAAGATGATTCACTTACGTTTTCGTTTTGGCGGAAGAGACGATTCACTTAGCGATTAGATCTGTCTCCAGGCGATGAACACAAAACACAAAGACGCGGCGGTCTAAAACTCAGATATTAATACGAACCGTAGATCCGTGACCTGAACACGTGTCGTGTTCTAAGAAAATCTTGAATAAAACCCAGCCCTTATCTTTTGTACAAATTTGAGATTGGCCCTTGTTACTTTGACTAAGACAGTTTACACCCTATGATGTTACAGATGGTAAAGAGAATGTTAAACAAAATTACTATTGGGCCGCCGACGATTCAACAAAGCCCAATATTGCTATGCATCTCTATATTTGAGGAAACCAAACCGGTTAGCCAAACAATTGATTTGACATTGACTTGATAAAATGTGGGAGAATGAGACAAAGCATTTTTTACCAAATGTAAACAAAAACCAAAATTTTGGTGACAAATTTACATTGTTTGAAACTATACATCTTTCATTGTATTATATTTTGAGCTCGTTAAGACCTTCACAAAAATTTCTAAAAGGTTCCAAAAGAACCCAAGAAAAGAAACAACGATCAACTAGTTCCTTTTTAATCTCCCCGGCGAGTTGATTCAGTAGTTTGTTCGGCGACTTGTGTTAAAGGCTCTCTCAGATTCACGGCTTGTGAAGTCTTGGCTCGTGTAGTAGCCGTTACTACTACCGTATCCGTAATCCGTTGAGTCTTCAGAGGCCCTTCTGAACATACGAATCTCATTACTGTATTGACCAGAGTTATAGACCGTACTTTGACCTACTTTGACTCCATTTGACAGATCCGACATGTCGTCTCTCGTGTCCAGAGCTCTTACAACCTGTTTGTAACGTGAATAACAAACACTCTGCATCAGTTAGAGGTTTTATATTAGCATCAGTAGGTAGACTAACCAGGATTGAGTATAACTCTGACCTGAACCATACGAGGTCGTTTTAGAGCTGAATGTCTAACACAAGACGCTGCAGTTTCAATCATCCTATAGACTTCTCCTTCAATGTAATGCTTTTCCAGCCGTGGATCCACTACTTCGCTGATGTCACCTTTTTCAATGGCCTCGATAAACCGCGGACGTGCCTTCCAAGGGAGCAACCCCTCAGATTTCATTCTCAATTTGAAAATTCGAATTTTATATAATAGGTAAAAAAATTGAAAAATACCCATTCAACGAGACTTTCTTCACCCAAAGGTTGAGAGGTGTCAACAGGTTTGCGACCGGTGATGAGTTCGAGTAGCACAACTCCAAATGAAAACACATCTGATCTATCCGTTAATTTCCCGCTTGATGCATATTCTGGCGCTAAATACCTGCATGCATGCACGCATGCAACGTAACGTTTTTCCTTAGTTCATCTTATTATACACGTTGATTGTTTTAAAAAAAAAACTTTTATTTTTGTTGTTGTAAATTGACGCAAAAATGTACCCAAATGTGCCCATGACTCGTGTCGATATGTGGGACTGTGCAGTATCGTTCAGTCTGGCGAGTCCAAAATCTGCAACCTGTAAAGAACTAATCAAATGCTCGGCCAAGAAAAAACTAACGCTTTATATGAATACTGTATTATTATAAAAGAAATCAAATATTGACATTGCCTGAGCTTCGAATTCATTATCCAACAGAATATTTGATGATTTGATGTCCCTATGGATAATCTTCGGGTGACCTGTTAAATTGCTAGGTAAGCCAGATCAGCTAGAGTGAACAATTTAAAATCAAATCTTCACCCTTTCTAATTTGTATATAGTTTTCTACCAAACATATATATTCACATTTCAGAATATGTTAAAAATGTAATGGAGAGAGTATTTACAATCTTCATGTAGATAAGCAAGTCCTTTGGCTGCGCCAACTGCAATCTTGACTCGTTTAGTCCATTCCAAAACCGGCAAGTCTTTGCCTGACAATAACATAAGAAATGGTTGTCTTTAGGAAGATAGATTCATATGTTAACACAAATATTAATTCAAAAACAATGCAATACACAAAACGATTTTGAAGAAATTAAGAAAGTATAGAAAACAAAACAAAACAAAACAAAGAGAGATTGTAGAAGTAAGTACCATGTAAATGGTGATCCAAAGTATTGTTGGGGACAAACTCATAGATGAGGAATCTATGTTGCTCAGAGATGCAATAACCCACGAGAGACACTAAGTGCCTATGGTGCACTCTGCTTATGATCTCTACTTCAGCTTTGAACTCTCTATATCCTTCCGCGCTGATGGACTTTAGCTGCTTGATCGCGATTGACTTTCCATCGCAAATGATACCCTTGTAGACGTAACCGAACCCACCTTCTCCTATGACAAATCTCTTGGAAAACCCTTCTGTTATCTTGCTTAGTTCCCCGAAGGTGAAAAGGGTCTTTGAATTTCCTAATACTGCCGAGTCAGGTGTTGTTGATCTTCCTGGTTTTTGATTCCCCAAACTGTTGTTAGTGTCCGGTGAAGAGTTCTGCGCCGAGATGTTCCCGTTTCCAGGTTTTTGCCTGTAATTAACGAATCCATCTGCGCCAAAAGCAACGTTTATAGGGTTTCTTGTGACCCAAGAATCAACATTCATAAATCAACTAAAAACAAAAACAAGAAGTTGAATTAAGAATCAGGAAATAAAGAACACACAATCAGGAATCAAGGACAATGTTAGAACAAGAACTAAAACACAAAATCAAGGCCTATAGGGTTTCTTGTGACCCAAGAATCAACATTCATAAATCAACTAATAACAAAAACAAGAACTCAATAATCATTAACATGGAATTAAGGATCAAGAACACGAGTAGGAGGCATAGCAAAATCCAAACGAAAAATCAAGAATCTAGAAAATAAAAAAGAAGAATAAAAACCAAGAACAAGACATGATTCAAGAACCAATTTAAGACCACACCGAAAATATTTCTTTTTACCTGTATTAACAGACACATTAGCCGGAGGCAAATAGTTCTGGTTAGAACGAGGTGAAGAAGATTTATTTTGTTTCCTCCTAATAAAGAAAATGGCGGCAACGAATATAATGACCAAGACACCTGCGATCCCAATGCCTATCATTGTCTTCTCAGTGTAGTTAGAATCATTGTTTCGTTGTCCACTACCACCATTTCCATTGCTGTTCGCATTATGTCTATTAGACCCTCCGGAATTGTTATCGGAACCGGAGAGGGAAGGAGGAGACGACGAGGGAACATGGTTTGATCCTCCTTCTGCCGGAGGTGAATCCAACGGCTGTGAAGGGTTTCTTGGTGCACTAGGGGTTAGAGGGACAACCGGAGGCGATGGAGGAGATCCTTGGCTACCGGAAGTTTCGGTGGACGGCGGCGATATAGGAGTAGAAGGCGGAGAGGGATTAAAAATAGGGTTGTTGGGTAGTTCTAGGCCGTTGACAGTAGGTTGCTGAGTAACTAAGGTGGGAGGAGTTAGAGGAAGTTGAATTTGAGGCGTTGGAGAAGGAATCACCACGGGAGAGTTTCCGGCTGAGGTGGATTGAGGCGGAGTTTGAGGCTGAGGAGGTGACGGAGGTGGAGTTATAGAAGGCGGAGGCGAGGAAGGAGGCGTTGGAGGTGAAGTTGTATTAGTAGATTGATTGGACGGTGGTGGAGAAACGGTTACCACCGGCGGAGGAGATGATTGTGAACCACCGCCACCACCACTGTCCGGTGATGGAGGAGAAGGAGGTGAGGTTGTTGGAGGTTGTGTCGTCTGGGAACCACCGGTCGTTTTCTGATCAGCTAATCCTCCACCGGTGGTTTTCTGATCAGTTGATTCTCCACCGATGACGACGGTTGTTGGCTGTGAAGCTACAAATGGAGTTAGCTTCTTTTCGATTAACTCTGCTTGTTCCTGGACTTTGTCCATTTGTAATTCACCTTTTCCTCTGACTCTTTCCTTGTTTTACATGTTTGAATTTGCTCTCAAAAGTGTTCCTTGGGAAACAAGAAAGGATATATTTACTTTGAGATTCAAAACGAAATGAGTTAAACTCTGAAGAAATTAAATTCATCTAATCATTGAGAGGATTTTCCAGAGATATTGTTCTTGAGGGATCATCAAGATTGTGGAAGTTAGATATTAAAAAAAAAAAATCAAGCCCTATAGGGTTTCTTGTGACCCAAGGATGGATGGATGATATGAAGATATTTTCTTTTAATCAAGTCGATTTTCAGATTTTTTTTTTTAGTTGATGAATTTTTTTTATTCGTCTCGTGTTTTTCTTTTTGTAAAAATAGGAAGTCTTCCAAATCTAAACAATTGAATTCTAAAAACTACTTAGAAAATAGGCTAAAAATTCACTTGATTGTTTTTTTTTTGTATAGTAAATCATTGCAATATCTGGAAGATTCACCATGCAGCTTCATTGTCGGAATACCTCGTAAATTATTCTATCTAAAATATTATTTTAAGCTCTTTCCGTGAAATATTTGTCTTCATAATCGAGATCTAATTGATCAGACAATGGTCGAAGATGAAATTACATGGGACAATGAAATTTATATGCCTTTAAACCTCAGACTAATTATATTTGAGTACTACTCTAAAGGCATCCAGCTTAATATGATACTTGATGAGTTAGTGCCTTTCAAATGAAGACCATTAAATAAGTTCGAATTAAGTACATCCAACTCATTATTTTTTTTTTTGGCAACATCCAACTCATTATTAAGACATTATACAATTTTGTACATGTATGTATTCTCTGCTCAATTTTTTTTATAAAACTCTTATGTTGTTGTAAATTTAAGGATTTAGAATCTATAAGTTTTTATTATTATTCATAACATATGATGCTCTTATATATGAGAATTACAAAGAGATAAATGAAAAGATATAAATATGGAAAGTATACAAATACAAGTAAAAGGAAATTAGGGTTTGCTGTCTCTCCTAGCGCCTCTCTCTCTCTCCTCTTGCTGCGGCCGCCTCTCTCTCTCTCTCTCTAGGTATTGGGCCGGCTTATGGACCAGACCGGTTATGGACATCCATCATATGGTTTATAACACTCCCCTTGGATGTCATAATCATTCAGAGTTTGTAATACGCTTTGGATGTTAACTCATTAAAACCTTATCAGGAAAACCCAGTGAGACAAAACCATGATTAAGGAAAAAGAGTACAACACGTATTACTCCCCCTGATGTATACCTCCGTATATGTCCTTCAAGTTGGCGCATCCCAACCTGATGGTTGAGCTTCATGGACGCCAATGACTAATGGTCTCAATACCAAGGTAAAGTAGTGCTACCGCGTTGCAAAGACATAACTTGCCTGGGATCTATCATTGTGGATCCGAGAGATAACTTGTATCAATCAAAACATATTAACCATTCTTTGGATTTTGGTTAGTATAATGTAATCTCAAATTCTTAGTTCCTTGTAGGTAACATAGGATGTATTTTATCCAGTCCCAGTCCCTTATGTTTGGACATGACCTAAACTTAGACAATAGGTTTACATCAATACTCATGTCCGGATGTGTATGACATTACAAATACATCAAGGCAAGGCGCCAATAGTACTTAAGGTAAGGGACGTGTATGTCTATATTTCCAGTGCCTCATGGTCGAACATTAGCTAAACATATATAAGAGATTCACGGCAAGAACACATGTCCGGCCTAGTATGGTTTGCCTATTACATCAAGGCGCCAATGGCA
>NC_027755.1:19508978-19509342 GCF_000695525.1 Brassica oleracea var. oleracea
AGATCCGTGTCAAAGTCAGGGGTACTCACGACCATGTCCTTCTTGGGACTTACAATGGGTTTGTGTCCGGACCAAGGGACCTTATGGGACAACTCAATGGGCGAGCTTTGGTCCATGTTAAAACCGTTTGAATACCTTTCTATAAGTTCTTTGGTGCACAAGGATTCCATCTTTTAAGATGTTCAATTTGTAATCCTAAACAAAACTTTGTTTGTCCCAAATTTTCATTTCAATCTCTTTCTTTAGATAATCGTTTGAAAGTCTCTCCAGAGGTTCCTACGATATTTTAAATCATTAACATATACTTGTATGCTTTAGTTCTCGAGAACCTGTTGCATTTGACAACTCAATACCCTCTGGGACT
>NC_027755.1:19509489-19509554 GCF_000695525.1 Brassica oleracea var. oleracea
TCTCATAATTGATTCCTCGTCTTTGTGGAATCCTTGTGCATATGGCCGTGCCTTATATCTTGCTA
>NC_027755.1:19509746-19509920 GCF_000695525.1 Brassica oleracea var. oleracea
CATAATCACAAGTGCTACACTGCATGCAAATATATCATCAATGTCGACTTTCTTTCTCTTGTTCCATTTGTGTCCCGGACATGACATAACTTATTGAGGTTTCATTATGACCTTCAGTACCCTGAATCTTGGCGTCCCAAGCCTCATTGTTAGGCACCTTAGGTACAACCATGT
>NC_027755.1:19509929-19510220 GCF_000695525.1 Brassica oleracea var. oleracea
CGGCCGTGGCTTTTAAGTTTGTCCATCTTAGGATCGACCATGTCTAGGATTCCCTCGTCCACGGATTCATTAGCACCTTTCTTTAATATCTGAGGGATCTTATCTTTGGAACTTATTGGTCTACCACGTTTCAAACGTGCCTTAGACTCAGTAGCAACTTGATTGTGTCCTTCTTGTACATCAATTCGAATTTGGTGCATTTACAGCTGGTATATATGACTTAGTCATTCTATTCGGGTCAGTAACGGAATCTGGCAATTGTTTAAGCTAGCTTTTGTATAATCTTTTGGA
>NC_027755.1:19510336-19510733 GCF_000695525.1 Brassica oleracea var. oleracea
ATTTGTATATAGACGGCACATCCAAATGTCTTACGATGGGATATGTCTGGCTCTTGACCCGTTATCTAATCAATGGGGAATACCTATGCTCACTAAATGGTCTGATGCGTATTAACTTAGATGCATGTAAATTTCGTGTGGCCCAAGCTGTGACTGGGAGTTTTGACCTCATAAGTAATGGTCTAGCAATCAGATGTATGCGTTTAATAAAAGAATTTGGCCAAGCCGTACTTGGTATGGACATGTATCACGGAATTATCCACACTTACCCCCATGGACATACCATAATCATTTAAACGCTTGAGACATGTATTCACCAGTTTATTATTTACTTAGTCTCTTTGACTGGTGATGGCCTATCAATGAGTTTCCCTTGTGTACATGCTACACACGTGAG
>NC_027755.1:19510869-19511746 GCF_000695525.1 Brassica oleracea var. oleracea
AGTAGAGAATGCATGTATAGTTTCGACCATTTGTCTATGGTCTTGGGCGAATTTTATATATCTAAAAGAAACTTTTTATTTCTTTTGCCCATTGTTTCAATATGGAAACCACTCTTATATCTTTTAAACTCAATGGGCTTCTATGAGTGAATATAAATCATTAAATTTCTTTAGTCTGATCGTAGCTTATCATGAGAATGGTTATACCCGCAACTATATTTCTTATAAAGTTATATATTTGAAAAAATCATTCATCCCTTTTATTAAGTTCGGAGCAAACAAAGCAATAAAATAAATTCAAAGTGATAAAACAAAGCAAGTATAAAAGCAAAACAAACACAGAAGTCGAAATCAACGTTATTCTTTTAGGCAATCAGAAGTTTCATATTCCGTAGGATCATCTCTTTCATGATCAAAATCATCTTTACCATCTTTATATACCAAGTGGGCTTCAGGATTCTTCCCTTTCAGACTCTCTTGATAGAGGTCACAAAGATGTTTGGGAGTCCTACATATCTTAGCCCAATGGTTCTTCATTCCACATCTATGGCATACTGATTTGGTTGAGCTTTGTGGTTTAAAGGATATACCACGGTCTCTGCCTCGACCATGGTATCAAATTAGGTTGATACCCACGGCCTTTGCCATAGTGGTTCCCACGGCCAAATGTATAATAGTGGCCATGGCCACGTCCTTTCTACCCTCCACGGCCATGGCCGTGTGGTCTATCATCCTGGACGTGGTTATATTCTTTGATTCTTTCTTTTCCTTTGCGGCCTTATTGGCTTCAGGTAATGAGGTTGATCCAGGAGGTCTCAATTCATTATTTATCATCAGTATTGGAGGCTTAGCTAGCAATAGACTCATCCACGGACTT
>NC_027755.1:19511784-19515498 GCF_000695525.1 Brassica oleracea var. oleracea
GTAAATAATTATCTCCAGAGAGATTTAGGGCAGCAAAATCCAGGTTGATTTTCGACATCTCAAATCATATATCACTCAATATTTAGGTATAATTTTTTATGCGGCCTTATTCTTAAAAACAATCAATTCGGATTTTAATCTTGTGAGGACAATGAAACTATCATTCTTAAAAGCATTTAATCAATCAGTCAATTTCTAGCAAGTCTCAGCAATACTATTTCTATGTGCTCATAATATTATGGTTTATCAAGACTAGCAAAAACAGATTCAATTAATCACTCAATCAGTTTTAAGGCTGATTTTAGCAATACTAGAATATAGATTTCAAGCATGCATTTCAATGAATCGGTTTCAATGTTTAAACGAATAGGTTTTAAGTTTAATCAAGCAATAAGCCTTACGGCCAAAAACAAGCCTCTAGGCCAAAATTAAACCTCACGGCCAAACAAGAGAAACAAGCCGAACGGCTATGGATTCAAACAGTTCGTTTTATGCATTCAGTTCATTGTTTAATTGCAATCCTAGCATAGGTGGTTTCTATCAGTTCATATGATACAATCATTACGGCAATGCACAAACAAACCTCTCGGCCCAGTCAAAGATCAAACACCCGGTTATATGATTTCAATTCATTACCATCCTAGCATAAGGTTCTAAGTGTAATTGCAATCAATCAATGTGATCAGTTTAGATTATGAATGATGCAACAAGCCGCATGGCCAAGACATGATATGATCAAGTGATTTTAATTTAAAACTATCAAGGCTATCAATATATTAGGGTTTCAATCAATTCAATACCAAATTCGATATTTAAACAATATTAGCAACAATTCTATGTGATCAAGACAATCAATTTAGATTTAAGGATTCAGTCATTAGGGTTTTCGATTTCAATTTAAACAATCAAGTAACTTCCAATCAAAACATTCATTTCTCAAAAACAATCAAACCGATTTTGAAATTAGGGTTTTGGGATTTTCGAAAATTGATCTTAGATCAATAGGAGTTTGATTTGAGATTCAAAACCATTAATGATTTTTATTTTAATTAATCAATAGATCAATCTCGATTTAGGGTATTGGGTTATCGAACTTTTGAGCTTCGATTTACTCTTTAGGGTTTAGATCTATTACCCTATGGTTTTTATTCATAAAGATTAGGATTTTAGGGTTTCATTCTTTATCAAACAATCCATATTCGATTATAGGTTCTTAGATTTCGAATTTACCTTTATCCTTAGATGATTGTTGAACCGGACCACCAAAAAAGGATGAACCTCGAGCTGGACACGAACTGGACGCGAGCTGACTGCGAACGGATTGATGCTGAGGTCGCGAGCTGTCCTTGTGCTGATCGGGAACGTGCGCCAACTGCTATCGGGTCGCAGACGGTGTGCTTGCTGTCGAGAATGCGAGCTGTCCGGGGTGCGAGTTGAGGCTGAGTTCGTCTGAGCTAGGATCGGACTGTGATCATCTGAAGGCTAGGTTGAGACGGATCGCGAACGGCTGCTATCGGATTGGGATGCAAGAGACGCGATCGGGGTTTTAGGGTTCGTCGGGTCGCGGCTAGGTTTAGGGTTTTTCGATTTTGGTTTTGGCTCAGGGTGTTTAGAGTTTCGTGTTGATAATAAACTTAAGGATTTAGAATCTATAAGTTCTTATTATTATTCATAACATAAGGTGCCCTTATATATGAGAATTACAAAGAGATAAATGGAAAGATACAAATATGGAAAGTATACAAATACAAGTAAAAATAAACTAGGGTTTGCTGTCTCTCCTAGCCGCCTCTCTTTCTCTCCTCCTGATGCGACCGTCTCTCTCTCTCTAGGTATTGGGCCGGCTTATGGACCGGGCCGATTATGGACATCCATCATATGGTTTATAACATATGTTAAATTCAGGCCCAACATTTTTATTACATGCAGAAATAGGGCCGGCTTAAGTAAATTATGGGTCTATGGGCAAAATAGTTTTTCAAAAGAAAATATATACTCTATGGATAACTTAAAAATTTTGGACCTTTTTTTAATTTTATTTTCTGAAAATCAGACTCTATTTTAATATTAATTATGCAAAAAAAAAATTGGGCCCTGGGCCCACGCCCCCTTGTGTATGCCTCAGCCGGCCTTGTGCAGAAAATACAAATGATATTAAATCTCTACTCGTTTCTAAAAATGTATTCTTAAGCCAAATAGAACCAAACATTCGAGAAAAGTATAGCCAAAATAGGAGACACGGTGACAGTCCAAATATATTTTCCACCTTTCGAATAAATTAAACTAATATGACTCCACTCAAAGGCTATTTCACTCAGTTATAACTGTTGATCCTGAAATGCCAAGGAGATCACAATACCATAAAACAATTGAATCATCGTACAAAACTCACACTTCAAAACTACTCTGCTCGGATTTCTTAGATCAAATGCATAGAACCCAAATCATTCCAAGCATTTTTGATATAATTGAGAATTCAAAACTTTTTAATTAACCGAACACTGGTCCTCACAAAAAGAAGGGATCAGGGAATGAAACAAAGTTACACACGAAATAATCGATCATGGTTTCACCTATTTCACTCAAGGTCAGGAAACAAACCAAAATCTATACACCCAGGATACAGGATCGTTCAACAGAGATTGGTCTCTAGCGTCTGTGAGAGCACTTGGATAACAAAAAAAGAACAAAAGGGAAAATTTCTCAGTAACCAGAATCTTTAAACAAGAGACCTGGTGGTAGAAGGCACGTTCTTAATTACTTGTCCAAACTTGGTGATAAAGTTGTTCCCGAGGTTTATCGATATCATCTTCGTTCGCCTTCAGAGCTTGTGCAATGGCGAGGAATGCACCATCGTTCTGTATATGTCGCAGAACAATAAGATCCGAGTGGCCCAACGAAATGAAAATTTGGCCCAGTTGAGAATTAGGGCATTATAAATACGCACCAGCCGCTTATTTATATTTTATAGAAAAAAAATCAACAAAAGAATACCCGTGCAGGTCAAAATCTAGTTAGGGCATTATTGTTGTGGCACGAATTGACGATAAAAACGCATCAGCCGCTTACTTGCTCTTTATTATTTGGGGAAAAGGAAAAACAATTCTGGCGAGAATGCGGAAGCCTGGTGAGAAGAATCCAGATGAACTAATGGTGATTCGTAAGAGGAAGAGGGAGGGGGGGTGGGCGTAAGTGTAATCCAGATGAACTAATTATTGTTGATTCCGGGTATCGTGCGCCAAGCCGTTCATATCGGCAATGGGAGAAGAATAGGGATGTTAACTACGGGGTTTGGGCCCAACCCTCTTTTGTTTATTATAAGTCCAATTCTATTTTAATCTAGTTCTATTTTAAAGGGTTAGCTCATTTAATTGAAAAAAATATTTCATATATTTTTGTTCGTAAATTTTAAAGATAAAACTAAAAAAATTAAGATATGATATGATTATTTCCTCCAATTTGTTGAGCATCAAAATCAAAAGTTTTCCTCCTAAAAACGTAAAATCGAGTTTTTGCTCCACAACTAAGAATAAAGTTTTTCCGTCAAAAAACAAAAATTGTGTTTTTCCGCCAAAACCTAATTTGAGTTTTTCCACCAAAACCACAAAATCAAGTTTTTCCGCCAAAACCGCAAACCGAAACCGGCAAATCGAGTTTTCCCGCCAAAACCGCAAAATCGAGTTTTCCCGCCAAAACCGCAAAATCGAGTTTTCC
>NC_027755.1:19515916-19518993 GCF_000695525.1 Brassica oleracea var. oleracea
TCGATTTTGAAGTTTTGACGAAAAACTCGATTTTGCGTTTTTGGAGGAAAAACTCGATTTTGTTGTTTTAGTTGAAAACTCGATTTTGCGGTTTCGACGGAAAATTTCGTTGTTTAGTTTTTGGCGAGAAAACTCGACTTTAAGTTTTTGTTGGTGAAAAACATTATTAAATATTGTATATTAGTTGTGTGAATCAAAATAAAAGGGTTAGAATTTAAACTCTGGCCCTATTAGGACCAACCTTGTTTAAACCCTGTTTAAAAAATGAGGGTTATGGTTACAAATGGGTTTGCAGGGTTAGGGCTAACCATGTTAGGTTGAGCCCATATTAACATCCCTAGAATCATAAGGCTCACTGTAAGGCTCACAGGGAGGAGATTGACCGAAAAGAAGAAGAGACTCTTCGTAAGGCAAGGCTGAGGAGGCTTTTTGGCGTAAAGTGGATGAAACAGATGTATGTATTTATTTCGTAGCAACCTTTTGATTTGATTTGATGATATAATAATCTTCCTAGTTAGTTGCTAATTGTTATATATTTAATTAGGGCTTCGATATCGAGATCGAAGGTGCTTCTTGTTATTTTGGTGGTATGAGTGTTTATAAGGGTGGAGTAGATTGTCCCCTTGTAGCGCGGCTTTATGCAAAGGTTGGACTTCATCGGTACAATATGCTAGAGGTAAACTTTTGTGTCCACCATCATCTATCTATATCTCTTGTTTGTTACTGTAATTAACTCTTAGTCTCTTCCTCCATGTCATGTCAGGGGACCAACTTGCATCTTCGCGAAATAGAGAAATACAATCTAGTTTGTATCCCCATGCCTGTCTCGTATTACATTACTTTGCTTGCCGAGGATCCAGCTACGTCCTCCTATGTTGTGTTTTCCAAACTAAGATTGACCAAACAAGTTTAGGCCAGATGGATTTCAGTTGTTATATCTCCAGACCTAAAGGTTAATTTACAGTTTTCTAGTAATTAATTGATTATTAATAATTATAGACTAATGTATGGCTTGTCTCTCTCTCTAGGGATCAAGAGTGAGATTTATCCGAAGCAGTTCTTCGATGCCGTGGACTTGCCTGGCAAGTGGCCTTCAAAGGAGGCTTTTGCTGATAAAACTCGATTTTTGTACAAGGTAACTTTGACGAATGACAATGTATTAAGACCATCTCCAATGTATTTTTGCTATTTTCATGAGTAAAAAATAGAAGAATGCTATTTCTTTTTTTATAAATGGAAAAAAATTAGAGAATGCTATTTCTTCTTTTATAAATGGGTTGTAAATGCTGTAAGTTGCTTTCGTTTCACCATGTTTGCTTCGTAGATGCAGGAGTCAGATTGGGAAGAACATGACTGGATTCGCTTGTATATGGAAATTGCATTCTTCAACAGTGATAGGTGGCTGAATGTAAGTTTTTTTAAAAAAAAATTAATGGTTTTGTTTATATATAAAGCTTGTTTTTAATCTTGGTTGTTGCAGCACAACCTGTCCGATTTAAAGATTTTGAACGTAGTGGTAGAGACTGAGGAAAATCTGCCACATGAGACTGTACTCAAGAGTTTTAGGAATGTCCTTGTCTACATAAGATATGATCAATACTTGGGAGCGGATGGTGTTTGCAAACACATAGCCATTGTTCGAAGAACCGTCGAGCTGACAACTCACTGCGTTTGTCTCTTTGGCGAGTCTCTGCTGGTGCCTGACTCTGAGTAAGAAGCTGTTAGTTGTAACTCTTTTTTTTTTGTCAACCATTCACCACCATTTACTTTGTAAGATATATGTTCAAAATAAACAAAACATGCAACTTGTGTAGTTGGTTTATGTGTCTTTTATCTTTCCGAGATTAAAAAGATAATCCAACATCCTCTACTTGTGTACAAGCAGGTTGTGTAAAAGATCATACGTTTTTTTTGTTCTAGTGTTCGCCTCTTATTAATCTAGATTTTATCTGCCATAATGCTTAATAATTCCCACTATAAAAAAACTGTAATTAGCTGCATGTCAATACAAATTTTGTTTATGGATATAGCACTCTGGGTTGTTAAAATTATATATTTGTGTTTTGAGTTCAAGTGGCTCTTCATTGATTTCCTGACTATTTTTCTACATTCATGATCTTACGCCCATATATAGAAATTAACCGAAGCTTTTTCTCTTTACGCCCTCATATTTGTTATATACACTAACTATGCTTCGTCGCAGGAGCCAGTATGATATATTTTTTAAAAATCATAATGTCTTACGCTTAAATAAATGCTCTACTATAACTAAAATTATTATATAACACCGTGATGGCGTAAACGATCGGTTCTTTTGTATGCGCGCTCCGGACCAAGTCTCGATCGTGTCTTGGTCAATGGTTGTCCACTACAAGAAAACGTGCCCATAACAAATATTTCGTCGTAAATTTACATGGTGTTTACAACGCAGTTACGAGGAGTCCAATTTTCGTCGTAAACGCCATGTAAATTTACGACGAAATATGTTCGTCTTAAAATCTATGTAAATTTACGACGAAAGTACGTGGAATGAGAAATACGTCGTAATCGTTACATCGACATTACAATGAAACATGTTACCGTTATATTTAGGTGAAAACGTGTATTCAATGTGCTTTAACTTACCTAATTTCGTCGTAAAGTCGTTGTAAATATTATGTTAAAACCATGTAAAATCCATGTAAAATATTCCTTGTAAAATCGTTGTTATATTTCAACTACCCAACTCGAAAATTTCTCTATATATATGTCATTTCCCACAACTCTGTTCCTCACAACACACAAACGAAAAAAAAAATCCGAAAAAAAAAATTTCAAAAAAAAATCTAAGAAAAAATGGCCGGTGGCGGTAGTATTTACGAGTTACGGAGTTGGATGTATTTGCACAAAGATTCCGACGGGAGGGTGACGAACGCATTTCTGAGCGGGCTAGAGACATTCATGCACCAGGCGGGCTGTACACCGATCACGCAGGAAAGCGGTAAGATGTTCTGCCCCTGTCAGAAATGCAAAAATTCAAAATTTGCACGCAGTGAAACTGTATAGAAGCATTTAGTAAACAGAGGATTTACACCACA
>NC_027755.1:19519925-19520529 GCF_000695525.1 Brassica oleracea var. oleracea
GATTTAGAGTGATGTAATATATGTAACAAATGTTGTATTTCTCTATTGTAATGTATGTTTAAAGAAATATTGTTTTTTTACCATCTTAATGTATGTGTAACAAATGTTGGTTTATATAATATGTATTTCTTTAGTTTATAAAAAAATATTTGGAGTTTTAAGGTTTTAGAGTTTAAGTTGGAGAAAGAGCAAGAAGTAGTAGAAAAGAAGATATGATGTTAGATGAAATGTGACTTTGGGGTTTAGGGATTTCATTCTCGGTGTTTAGGATTAAGCGTTGTAAAATCGTCGTAAATGGTTATCTATTCTACGTAATTTCGTCGTAAATGGAAAAACGCGGGCCTGGTAACTTCGTCGTAAATTGAAAAACGCGGGCATGGTAACTTCGTCGTAAACCGACGTTTCGACGTAATTTCGTCGTAAACCGAAAAACGCGGGCCTGGTAACTTCGTCATAAATGAAAAAACGCGAGCCTGGTAACTTCGTCGTAATATTACGTCGCGTTTACGACGAATCCTTTTCTATATACTGAGACGCCGAGACGAGGCTGCCTCGTTCATTCCTCCCAAACTCCTCTCCTCTCCCTCTAAGGTACACTCTCTTT
>NC_027755.1:19521599-19521955 GCF_000695525.1 Brassica oleracea var. oleracea
GTTTACATTATTTTAAATATTTTAACATAATTAACTATATTAATATATGTTTTGATTTTATAGGTGGCTCCTAAAAAGAAGGGACGGACAGTCGGCATAGGCTGTTAACGAAGTTGTAAGGGCAACTTCGTCATACACTTCGAGACGGGATGAAGAGACTGCTCAGATGAAGGCTCGAATGGATAGCCAGCAGGATCGTTTAGACTCTCTTGAGGATTTGCTAGACGTGATGGTCGTGGAAAACCCGGTTATGGAAAGAATGTTGAGTGAGAGACGAGCCGCTCTTGGGTTGCCAGTACGAGATCCCCAAGAGTCCGATCCAACCCGTCAACAGCCGAGCAACCCCACCAACTACT